>NC_046665.1:86417287-86495949 GCF_010883055.1 Belonocnema kinseyi
TTTCTTTTCAAATACCAGTTTTTTTTTTTTTTTTTGTTAAAAACGCCAACGTAACCTGAAATTGTTTTTAAAAATTAGCCTTTAAAATCGAATGATTTCTGTTTAAAAATGCCACTTTCCGGTAAAAAACGGTAAAAACCCGCTAAAAACCCCGACAAAGGTTTATTGTTTAAAATTGTTTAATCCTTAGAATCTAATATTTTTTTATTAAAAATACTAATTCAATTACGACGAAAAAACAATCACAGCCTTAAATTATTAATTTCGACAATTTTTGATTTTATATTAAAAAACTTGTTTAAAAAGACAAATTTCTAGCAACAACCACTAATATAAAATATGTATAATATTTACAATTTTATCAGAAAATTTGAAAGTTTTAATTTAATGGCGCAAGAGTATTTAAAACGAACAATTGTTTCTCAATTTGCATATGGTTTTATATCATTTATCGTAGATTTAATTCAAAAATTTTCAACTTTAAGATATAAAACAAGATCAAATAATTAAAAGCCAATCAGTTTAAATAAAACGATTTGTGAGATTTTCAAAACACATTGTTGCATCACTTCTTTAGACTGGATAATAAAATAAAATTTTGTTTATAAATTAAATATTATAAGAAAAAAAGTATTGTGATTAAGTGTGAGATTGAGATATATTCTTTTTTTCTTTTGTGATACTGTTAAATTAATCACGTTCGATGTTCTTTTTTCTATTTTTTTTTGTTGCCAATCGTCGACAAATTTGCTTTTTTGTCTCTTAGCATGGTAGTTTCTCTAATCTAATCCAAATTTTTTTATCAGTGATTACGAGTTTTTTTTATAATTCTTGAGAAATTGATTCCAGTTTCAAAAAGGAGGAAAAACGGAAAAAAATTCTGAAATATAGGGATGATAGAGAATTTTTAGAAATATCAATGGGAATAAAAGACTGACAGTGTTCCCTGGGAGAATGTTAGCCTAGGCTTGGAGTGTGAGCAAAAATAATATGAGAGTGCTATTCATATTTTAATTTCACCGTTAAAGCTATTGCATGTGCTATTAAAGCTCTTGTATATGTCTCTCGATATGTCCTAATGGTTTTTTTGGAGATCATAAATCATGGCCAGTGCCCACCCTTCTCATTGTCTCTACTGTAATAATAACGAACCCTCAGCCATAAGAAATGTCTCAGTAAATAGAAGCGCGGGTAATTCAATTGAGCAAAATATAACCCTCCTCTTGAAACTTACCACCTGTTTTCACTGGCAACGATATATACATGAGAAGCCGATAAAAAAAGAAACTTTGTCTGTAAATTCATGTTTACAATTAAAGTACGTCATTGACAAGGGAATTAATAATAATAATGTTTAAATTAATTCTTTCACGTTGTCCACATATAAGCTCCTATGTTTCCGCTCACTTATCGCGTACTTTTGTCTTTTTTTCTACGACAGTTTGACAGTTTATTAATATATATCAGTTTAAAATCTTATAAAACTCTGTTTCCACCACTTGATTTTGTTACAATTGAATAGAATTTTTTTCCTTTGAATTGGAATATAAAATTTAAGGGTGTCCAAAAAGCTCGAAACTTCGAGTCGAGTCGACTCGATTTTTTCGAGCCGAGTCGAGACCGATTTTTTTCGAGCCGAGTCGAGATCGAGTATGCTCGAAATGTCGAGTTCTCGAAATTTTCGAGCTACTCGAACGTTTCGAGAACTCAAGCGGCTTCGATTACTTAAAAGTTTCGGGTTTTCGAAAGTTTCGAGTTCTTAAAGACATTCCAGTACTCGAAAGTTCCGAATTCTCAAAAGCATTCGAGTACTCTAAACTTTCAAGCAGCTCGAAAGTTTTGGGGTCTCGCAGCTCTTGAAATTAATAAGAATTTCTTCAAGACCGTCTGGAAAAATTGAGTTGGCCCCCGTCGGAGGCCCGCCTGGGTGGCCCTCAAGCCTTGTAGAATCCACGAGTACAATTTAGACGAGGTTCCTCACTGCAACGACATGCTAATCCATAGGGTCCATAGCTCTCTTAGTTTTTTTGCCAATACTGGCACCTGTACTGGTATATCTCTAGGATAACACTATTTTGTACTGGGCTGTCAGTGTTGGGCCAGCTCTGGATATCACTACTTGCACAGTGCTATCCCAATAGGAAATTCACCATGGGCGCAGTACTGCGTCAGTGCTAACTAGTACCGTACTGCTATACTATAACGACATGACAAAAAAGGTATATAAAAAATAAATATTAGTTGATTGCGAGCATTTTGACTGCAAATATTAATAGTCCTGTTTAAAGTGAATACATATATTACATTTTTTAACATGAACATCAATAAAATAATTATTAAATGAATTAATTAAATCCATTACAATTTTTCTTCGTGCAATATTTCGTTTTTTCCTGTTGTGGGCTACTTTAAAACTTTTTACAATGACAGGAAATGTAATTTTTTATGAACATTAAACATTTTTAACGACAGGACTCCAAAATGCGATGGTGAATTTTGACAATTTCTTAATAATAACATTTTTTTAACTTTCGTGTAAGCTTTGGTTTTTAGGTATTTTATACTATTTTACAACGTTTAAGATTGACATAAAATGTAAATTTTTCTGAACATTCACAATTTTTCATAAAGATGGAACTTTGAATTTTTTCTGAAAAAAGCAGGAAAGAAGTTGTTTTTGGGACAGTTGTATTTATAGTTTTTTTAAATTGAAGGACGCATGAACCATATTTTTAAACGTATTTCTTTATGTCCATTTTTAAAAACATAAAATATTCACCGTTCCAACTTAAAAATTTTAATCGTTGATCTGTGAGGGCTACCGAGCTTGGCCTCCAGCGGGGGGGGGGGGGGGGGGGGGGGGGGGGGGGGGGGGCTATGATACTTCCATATTGTCAGAGTTCACATTTTAAAAAAGTGTCATCGAATTCTTGACAGAATTTCAATAAATTGACGAATAAAAAATTTAATAACTTGACAGCGTTTTCATGACTCAGCTTATAAAAGATCCGAAATGGTGACCAAATTTTGAAAAATGTATTATATTCAGGGATCGGAACCTTTTAGCTTCGTTCCAATAATAAGGGATTCTGGAGGGGTTCGGGTTCGAACCGAGCCGTCAAATTTATGAGTTTTTTTGTCAGGTAGTAAAACAGTTCCTGAAATTATGTACGAAAGTTGATATGTAACAATTATTTTTTGTGATTCGCAGCAAAAAGGTAAGTGTCAGTAAATATATTATTCAAATTTCATATTTATTTATTAAACATTGAATACCGAAATCTTTGAGTCTTAAACATATTTAGAGATTGACGTTCACACTTATTGCTTAAATACGATAAAAATTCCGAAATTTCTTTAAGTTTTAAGCAGTAAGTAAAAACGTAAATCTCTAAATATATTAAAGGTTAAAATATTTTGGTATTTAATGTTAAATAAATATCAAGTTTAAACAATGCATTTATTGACACTTGCCTTTTTATTGCGAATCAAGAAGCCACATTTTTACAAATTAATGATATTACATAGTTTTAGCAACATTTAACTATACAAAAAAATATGCCCGCCTCGAGGCACATTCTTATTGCGTACGGCGCTTCGCGTTAAGTTTGAGCGCGTCTAGGGCGCGCAGGTATGCTCTCGCGCTTAGCGCTCATTTTCGTACTTTAGTGCGTAAACTTTACTACATTTTTTCAAATATCATAAATATGGTAACTTAAATCTACAATTGTGATTTAAGTTTCTGAGGAATTACATTTAAAATTGGAACTGAATTTTTTCACATTTGATTTTAAAAAAGGTTCTGAAAACAACCACGGCTTTGACGATTGTATTCTCATCGTGACACTCGCGCTTCGCGCTCGACAATTAGATAATAGAGTAAATAATAATTTTAAAAAAATGTTGTATACAATTTTGAACATCATATACAAAATAGGCATGTTTTTACATTCTCATCATTTATGATTGAGAAAGTATTAGAATTGTCCGAAATTTTACATCACAGTTTTTCAAATGATTTCCGCGTTTCGAGACCATCTGAATCCGAAAATCAAGTTTTTACGATTACGTCTGTCTGTCCGTCCGTCCGTAAACACGATAACTCTCGAAAAAATGAACAGATCAAATGCATCTTTGACACACGTTTTTAGGTCCTACAAGAAAGCACTAGTTCGTTAACCAGCCATTTTTGATAAAAATTGAGAAAGTGAGCACACTTAAAAAAGTTTTGAGACCACTTTTGTTTTAATTTGAAAATTCTATGTGCAGATATTTAAGTATTAAGAAGGACATGAAATTTATCGTTATGACTTTTTCGATAAAATCAAAATTCTAAGAGTTATAGCATTTAAAATTTTTTTTAAATAAACCTAAAATCAAAATCTTAGACCAAAAACGAACGATATGAAAAAAAGCGAGCAGAAGAAAGACATTTAAGTTAGCTTTTTGAAAACCCTACAACATTATCATTAATTTCTGGATTTTCCTGAAAAATCAAAAATTCCATTTTGTGGTCGAAATATGTAGAATACGAAAAAAGATTAATTAACGAAAATTGTTATACCTAAAAAGATCTACAATTTCGTTAAGTATCACTTCTTGATAGAATGCGTACTTTTTGTTTTATTCGTGAAAAAGAACATTGAAAATAGAAAAATAAAATTAAAAAATGTGTGGAAAAAGGACGAAAGTTACGAGAAAAAAAAGGATTCAACAAAACCTGTTTCCAAATTTCTGTCGGAAATCGAGCACGCGGCGCGAGTGTCACGATAAGAATGTGTACCTCAAAGCCTACAGAGCTTTGAGAAACTTAATCTTTGACCATACTTAATTAAGTAGACAATTTAGAATATGAATACGCATGAAAAACTGACACCTAAAAAGATCTTTTTGATAAAGTTTTCTTCAAGCATTCCAAATGCAAAGAATAAACATCAAAGCGTCCGAGCGCGAAGCGCGAGGAAACCCATCATCGAGCGCGAAGCAAGAGATTCTACCGTCGCGCACCAGAGGCGCGCTCAAACTTGTGAGCCGCGCACGCAGAGCGCGACAAGAATGTGCACATTTGTTTTTTTTTTAATTTTGTAAATAGAGACATAAAACCGTAGGCTTTGATTCTGTTTGTTCAAACTTCAGTTCTAAAGCAACTCTACTTCGAATAATTAACCTAGCACATTTTCAATGCGTGTCCAATTGAAAAGGTTTATCGAAATAATTTGTAAATCTACTTAGTATCTACTGAAAATAACGCTTAACGATCTGTTAATAACAAAAATCGAATATTTTTGAAATAGATCTAACTTTTTGAATTTGGGACTAATTGAAAAATTTCATGAGAATAGTTTCGAAATATATTTTATATCCAGAAGAAATTGGAATTTATATTACTTAATCTATGGAAAACAAATTTTCTCAATTTTTTGAAAATTTTTAAAATGTTGAGAAGCATATAACTTTTAAATTTCTGTCGAAATTAGAAATGTCTCAAAGTTAATTTACAAATTCTTTTGCCATGTACATAAAACGTTGACAAAAATGTCTAAAACTCTGAAAGAAATTTCATTTCAAATTTTGAAAAGCTCTAAGTTTTTTAGTTTTGGCTGGAAATATCTGGTTAACTAACTTAATTTTCATTTTGGGACCCTTAAAAAGTGTATCAAAGGCTGATTCGATTAGCCAAATCCTTCAAAAGTAAGCGTGGCTACAATATTTAAGTAATCGTACTACAAACACCGATAAAATGGTATGATTTTCGGACTCTGTGAGTGCCGAAACGTAAAGATCTGTTAAAAGCCAGAGATCGAAAGTTGGGGCGATTATATTACACTCTCATGAGTGAGAATGTAAAAACTCTAGGACTGTACCTCGAGGAAACTGGTTTATATTTTGAAAATCCTAAATTTTGGTTGCCACTTAGGATAAAAAAATCTTGAATTTTCAATTTTTATTTCAAAATCGCTGTTAGCAATCCAAAAAAACCTACGAGTATCGGGTTTCAAAAAATTCTTGTTAATTTAAAAAATTTCGAGAACCTGAAACTTTCGAGCAGCTCGAAACTTTCGAGTAGCTCAAAAGTATTAGAGTACTCGAAAGTTTCAAATTCTCAAAGAGATTCGAGTACTCGAAAGTTTTAAACTCTCGAAAATATTCGAATTTTCGAAAGTTTTGAGTTCTCGAAGTCATTCGAGTACTCGTGAAGTTTCGAGGTTTTTGGAAAGCTCGATCTCGAACCGACTTGACTCGAATCGAGCCGGATCGAGCTCAGCTCGACTCGACTCGACTCGTAAGCTAACGAGCTCGACTTGACTCGTTTGAACTTCGAGTATCGAGTTTTTTGCACACCCCTAATAAAATTCTTCTCATTTACATTTAGATGCAGTATTGGAGAAGTTGCTAATAAAAATTTGACAACGTAAGCGCTACGCACCTATAAAAAAGGGTTTTGTAGCCTATTCAGGACGTTAATTAAGTCGTTCGAACCTCCCCCTTCCATACTCTCCCTCTCTTCAGTTCACCTTTCATTTCAACCCTCGCTCTACCCCTCCCCTACTTCTTCCTTCGCTACTTGCCTCTCCTCATTTCTAATCATTTCCTCTCACTTAAACTCACGACCAAACTAAAAAATTATGAGTTTCCAATAAATTAATTCACACTATCATTTTTACTGTTCATATTCAAAGAATTTTCAATTTCAAATCTGTAATGTTGAACCAATTTCAATTTTATATCTTCAAAATTGAACTTTTCGCAAAAAAAGTTAAAAATGACATGCCTTTATAATATAAATGTTGAAAATTGAATAATTTGCAATACTTTATTTTCAAAATTCCAGGAGTTTTAATTCTAACTCTTCAAAATTGCACAAGTTTAAATTGTAAATCTTAAAAATTAAAGTTTTAAATTTTGAAAATTTAGAATCAAAATGTATGCAAGTTTTGAGTTTTACAATTGAAAATTATATAAATATGATAATTTAAATTTAACGTTTATTCAGCTCTTAAGATTTGGAATTGAAAACTTGGCTTTAATTTTTATCATCCAGATTTGAAATTTTAAGAGTTTTTAATTAAAACTTCATCATTTTAGAACTTAGAATTGAAAATTTTATTCTTGATCTTTAAAATTATCTAAACTTAAGAATGTTTTATTCATACATCCCTAAAATTAAAGAGTTTTCAATTGTTACTCTTCGAAATTGCAAAGATTTGAATTGTAAATATGACAAATTGAAGAGCTTTTAATTTTGAAAATTAAAAATTTAAAGTCGTGCAAGTTTTCACTTTGATAATTGAAAATTCTATAAATATGATAATTTAAATTTAAAGTTTATTAAGTTTTTAAGGTTTCGAATTGAAAACTTGACTTTGATCTTCAAAATCATCCAGATTTAATCATTTTTATTTTTGAATCTTTGAAATTTAAGAGTTTTCAATTGCAACTCTATGAAATTGTATCTAACTTTGATTGATAAAATTGAAAAATTGAAGAGTTTTTAATTTTGAAGATTTCGATTTAAAAACTTTTCACTTTAAAAATTTTAGAATTTGTGTAAAAAATTATGTAAGTTTTAATTTTTAAAATAAAACATTCTCTAATTTGGATACTTTAAATTCGAAATTTCTTCAATTTAGAAGATTTAGAATTAAACACTTGACTTTTGGTCATAAAAATCATTCAAATTTAAGAAGTTGTATTTAAACATCTTTAAAATTGAAGACAAGAAAGTTAAACAAGTTAGTGAATTTTAAACAGTAAACATCTGCAAAATTGATCATGACTTAATGACATTTTTCTTTGCTGCTTATTCCGGCTGGCGTGGAGTCTTAAATTTAAATAAAAGATATAGACCACTGAAACCTAATTAAAAATAATATTAATATTAAAATTGTATGAGAGCCAATGCAGCAATTTTAATATATTACTAATTATAATATTTCACAGTACTAATAAGTAATAAACTATTAAGTATCTTTCAATTAAGAATTATAAGCAAAAGCTGATAAAAAAACGGTTACTTGATGTAATCCGTATCTCGACTCACCTTTTTTTGCCACTCAGAGGAAAGTCGATTTTATTGATACCGTAGATTTGCATATTTGAAAAACTAACAAGATTTGCTCGAGTCTTGAATAAAATTAATAAAGGAACCACTTGGACTTGACTTCTCACTTCATTGCACATTTTATCAATATAATTTCATAACGTTGCATCATGCGACTTTCAATCTGTTTTCATTATCGAAAAAATGAAAAAAAAGCAAAGTCAATTCGCATTTCGTTATCGTCCTAGAATTTCTAACAGAGCTCGCAGGCTTTTTTCAGGAATCTCGCAAATATCTTTTTCCATTAAATTAATAATCTACTTTCTGAGATCTGCTCGTTTAAGTAACTCCTGATACTAATTGCAAAAAGCATTTTCTAATCAACTCTGGTACTTGTTTATCAGATTGAGTTATACCAATCCGTGAATCTTATATAGCGACTACTTTATTCATTTTTTATATTTTAAAACTGCTCTCGAATTTTGTAAGTTTGTAATATTACGAAACTTCATTACGTAATTTAACTACCGTTCTGTGTAATTAATCAAGCTTCTGAATTTTAATCAGACCAAAGCATATAATTACTTTATTACGATCCTTGTAAAACCCTGTTTCTTTTGTTAGTTTCGAATTTTCGTAGTAAAAGTCCACGAGTCCACGTTTATGGCAAGTGTAATTAGTTGGTATATTTTTTCAACAATAAAAGGCTCTTAAATTTTAGTTCTTTGTCTAGTTCTGCACTCCTCGATCATAAATATTTGCACATTCTTGTCTGGTTGACAAGAATGAAACACACGCGGAATTTTTTGCTGAACACTCATCTGAATAATACAATCACTATAATATGGGTCGGGAAAGCATCACTTTCAACAATTGTGATTGCGAGTTTAAACATGGAAATTAATTGCGACTGAGACACTTCTGTCGCTCAAATTACAATTTATAATTAGTCGTGGTGGCCACAAAATTTCATTCTCAAAATTCCCTTACAACTCCCTGATTTTTCGCTGACTAATTTTTTATTTTCCCCGAACATTCATATTTAAAAACCAAAATTCTAATCTGGTAACATTTTATTTATAGAATCTTTTATAAATGACAAAAAAGACTGTTTAATCCAAATTTATACAGGACTTATTTCACTGAGCTATTTGAATGCTGAAATTTTTTTCTTTTTACCAGATATGAATTTCAATCCATTCTAACGTAAGATTTATTTCAATAGAACATAAACTGCTTTTAAACATTAAAGGCGAATAATCTGTGAAAAAATCATTGTGAATAATATAGTTTGTATGATAATATTTACGATTAAGTCATAAAATAATTAATGATTATTGTATTAAATAATGAATACGTTTATCCCCAATCTGATTTACGCGTTTAATAAATAATTATATAGATAAATAATTTATGTTGAAATTTTTTTGTTTTCTGGAATATCATAAATATAATAAATAGATTGCATTAAACATATTTTAACTAATATCAATTTATTATAACTTTTCTATATGTGATGCAATTATTGTGTAGTATTATTGTGTAGTATCGTAAATAATTAATAAAGTGCAGTCAATTATTATTTTCGCACCTACACTCAGAGAAAAAGTTGTCTTGAAACAAAAGCATCGTCCTCTTGCCTGTTTTGTTTCGAACCACGTGAAAATCCTTTTTACACAAACGGAATTATTTGGCTGCAAGATTACGTGCAGTTTGTCGCAAAGGGAGAATGTTTTCTGCAAAAAGATTCTTTTAGTGACAAATGAAAATCCGCTCAACCTTACATTTAAAAGGAACTTCCATTCGTATCAAAAAAACATCCTTTCGACACAAGAGGAAATTCCTCAGATTTCTCTTCATTCAATTCTGTAATTTTTTTAAAGTCGAGTTAAAATGTCCTAAAATCATTTAATATCCGGAAGTCTTATTGTACCCTGGGAATCTTTCAAAATACCCTAACATACTTTAAATCCTATGAAATACATTTGAATGATTAAAACCTGTTAAAAGTGTCTTGGAATCTTTGAAAATTTCCTAAAATAAACAAAATCCTCTAAAATCGATTAAAAATTCCTTGAAATTAAAAAAAAACCTAAACTATTTCAAATTCTTTGAAATCGCTTGAAACTTATTAAAGTTCTTGAAATTTTTTTAAAATACCCTCAATTATTTTAATTCTTTGAAATTCCTTTGAATTAATGAAATCAGTTAAAAACTCCTTGGAATATTTTAATATCCTAAAATCTTAAAAATTCTCTTAAATCTTTTCACTTTATACCTCGAAATATTTTTTTAAATCTTGCAACATCTCTCAATTAATGTACATAAATACTTTAAAATCCTTTGAAAATACTTCCTAATCCCGTGAAGTTCTCTTAAATCTAACCAAATCCTTTGGAATCTTCAAAGTTAATATCTTGAAAATGCCTTGGAATCTTTTTAAATGCCCTAAAATATTCGAACACTTTGAAATCTCATTAAATTATTAAATTAATTAAAAATTCCTTGGAATATCTTTTAAAATTCCCTGACATATTTTTAATGTTCTTAAATATTTTAAAATCTCTTGCATATTTTTCAAGCTCATGAAAATGCCATGAAATAATTTAAAATATCCTACAATATTTCAAATCCTTTGACCTCATTTGAAATCCCTGAAAATAATTTAAATCTTGAAAACGCCTTAGAATAATTGAAAATATCCTAAATCTTACTTTCAAATCCTTCGAAATCCCATTCAATTAGTGTAATCAATTACAAATTCATTAGAATCTTTTCTAAAATTGTTGTATTCTTTGAAATGACTGTAAATTATTGAAATCGATGGGAAATTATTTAGAATCTTTTAAAATATCCCATAATCTTGAAAATTCTTTAATATATATTTTTTTAATAACTTGTAATGTTTAAAAAAAAACTTCAAAATCTTACGAAATTCTTCAATTGATGTAAATAATTTGGTGAAATCCATTAAAATATTGGAAAATTCGTTTAAAAAACCTTGAGAGTTTTTAAAATCCCTTAAAATCATTGAAATCGTCGGAAATCTGATCAAATCTATTGGAATCTTTAAAAATATTTTAAAAGATTGTAGATGCTATAAAATCGTTCCATATCTTCCGAAACTTTAAGAAAATCATTACAGCTGCATGAAAAATTGTTCTTGGAATATTTTTAAATGCCCTAAAACACTTCAAAAGAATTCAAGAAAATTCAGAAATAGGTGTAGACCTGAATTCAATAATGGTTAATAAGCCATGGGTTAATTTATTGAAAAAAGTATCTAGTGTGACTTTTGGGAGTTCTCATTATTCTTGACATTTAATCAAATTGCTACTTACGGAAATTCCCCTACTTTCTTAATTTATCTTTTTTTATCCCTGAATTTTCTTTGATTCCTGCGGCCGCCCTGCAAGTAGAATTTGCAAAGGAGAATTACAAAATTTACTCACTTTATATTCTTCGCCGAAATTCCAAGCAAATTAATTGGAAGAGCGAAGGGTGCTTTGTATTCCCTCTTCTAAAAGATAAACTCGAGTTACTGCTGCTGATGAAGAAAGGAATGAATGCTATTCCTCGAGGAATTTCGCATTATTTGACTGACCGCGATCCGGTTTCATAACTTCATGTTTTATAATTTTAAAAAATGCCGATATCGTTTTTTAAATACTCTAATTTGTTTGAAAAATGTTTGTTATTTCTTTAATTGAAAATAAAATCGATAAACCCGGATGGTATTGGAAATCGGGTTAAAATTATAGTTAAAAGAAATTGTTAAAACAAAATGAATTACGTAATTATGAGATGCAGCAAATTTTAGTATACGAACTTTGCAAACGAAGTTCATTGTATAGTTTGCTGAATATTATTTATGCACCCCACGTTCATTCGAGAATGCAAAAATTATGCGCGCTTGCACAAGTGTGCTCGTACACAATCTCTGAAAAAGATTGCGTGTGAACATTATCACCATATTACAAGCAAAGTGCATGCCTCTTAAAAAATATATCAACTTTTCCAATTACCGGTTGCAATTTGATTGATAGAGAGATGAAAATATTAAGCAGGATAAAAAACCAAATGTCGTGGACGTATACCTATTGTTTCAGGTCGAAGTGTGTTAGTTAAAAATCGAGTTACAAACCGTAAAAATAAAAAATAATTATCTTAAAAGTGTTAACGAAAAATGCTCAATTGAGATAATTAATAACCTTGGAATTGTTTGCACAAATTCGTTTCTCATAGTTGCGCAGTATCATTGCACGGCGTCATCGGAACCCTTTGAGAACATTCTATGTAGAAACTTAGCACGATACGAACTCCTTCAGCTGCAAAGTGCAAAGTGTTCTGGAAGTCGGTAAGGTTAGTTTATACTTTAGTGGACTCGAAACACCTCTGCCTATCTACTTACCAAAACACTTTGCAAATGAGTTACAAGTTTTGATAAAAACATACGATATTGAGCTCATACCATTACGTTTGTTGTGAAGAATAAATTATAATTTAACATTTTAAGCAAAGTATCAAATTGTCGAGGGCGTATACTTACTGGTTCAGGTCAAAAATCGAACTCATTCTCTTTTCAATATTTCGGGATGTAAAGTGTAGCTGTGTAGGTTATACTTAATTGTTAGGATTCTCATTTAAAGACTGCTACAGACTTCACAGCTCAAAATGATCTCAAATCAGGTAAAATAGGGCGATTTTTCACGAAAATAGGGAAATTATTTCAGAACAAATTCTTATAAATAAAATTAATGTAGATACCATACATAATTAAATGTGAAAAGCTTTAAAATACTAAGGTTTCAAATCGAGATATATTGCACTTTCAACAAATGGTTGAATTTTCCATCAAAAAATATTTTCTACCAAACAAGATAGATTTTCAAAAAAAGAGCTACGTTCTCAAGCTAAAAATTCGACAGTTCTAGTTAGAGAACAGTTGACTTTTCAATCCGAAAATAATTTTCAAAAAAAAAAATTTCCAATCAAAAAATGTTAAATTTCAACCAAATAGTTGAATTTTCAGTTTGATAAATCGATTTTTAACAAAACAATTATATTTGCAACAAAATAATTGAATTTTCAAGCAAAATTAATTAATTTTCAACAGAATAGTTGAGTTTGTAACCGAATAGTCAAATTTTTAAACCTAAAAAGATGACTTTTTAACCAAATCTTTAAATGTTCAACCAAGAAAGATTAAATTATTTCTTAAGAAGTGTTGAATTTTCAACCAAATAGTTAAGTTCTTAACCCAAAAAGACGATTCTTTCAGAAGGCTGTCGAGTTTTACACCAAAAAAGCTGAATTTTCAAAAAAGTAGTTGCATATTTAACCAAAAAGATCAATTTTTAACAAAAAATAGAATAGTTCGATTTTAGTTAAAGTAATTCAAGCTTTTCCAGTCAAGGAAGGAAAAAGTTTTTAGTTTAAAAAATTAACTTTTAAATGAGTCTAACTGTTACCCAAGTAGTGGAATTTTCAGTTAAAAAAATAATTTTCAACAGACAAAAAAAAACATTTTTTAACAAAATCGTTAAATTTTCAATTAGAGATGAATTTTTAACAACAAAATTATCTTTTAACTAAGTGGTTCAACTTTCCATAGAGTAGTTTAATTTTCAACCAAAAAATATTAATTCTTAACAACAAATGTAATAGTTCGTATTGCAACAAAAAAGATTTTAATTTCAACTTTTAAGCAAGTAGTAGAATATTTAATCAAACAGATGAATTATAATTCATCTGTTAGATTAAATATTCTACTACTAATCAAACAGTTGGAATTGTAACCAAATAATATAAAACTTCGACCAACAGAGATGATTTTTTGTTTTAAACAAAAAATTAATCTTCAACCGAAAAAAAACAATTTGTTGAAAATTTATTTATTTTGTTCGAAAGTCATCTTTTTTTGTAAAAAATTGAACTGTTTTGCTGAACATTCATCTTAGGAAAGAGAATTCGTCCTTATGGATTAAAAATCCATTTTTCATGGTTCAAAACGACCTTCTTGTTGAAAGTTCCACTGTCTTCGAAAAAATTCATCTTTCTGCTTAATTTTTTTAATTCAAATATTTCGTTTAAAATTAATCTTTCTTCGTTGAAAAATGATCTTGTTTTTTTGACTGACTTTGAAAAGGATTACTTTTAAAAAATTCTTCCTTTCGGGTTGAAAATTCTTAACTATTTGGTTGTAAATATAACTGTTTTGTTGAAATTATTATTTTTCATTCCCCTATTTTCTTGAAAAATCATCCTGTTTCCCCTATTTTGAAAGAATTTTGGGCAATGAAGTCTGAATCATAAAAAACGAAGAAGTTCATATTTAAATCATACACTTCAAAATTTAAAGCCTTAATTATTGCGCAATTTCAGGTTTATAATGTTAAAAGTGAGTGTTACTATAATTCAAAATTCTTGTAAATTACAAACTTCTCTCGTTTAAAAATAATCCATGTTGACAAGTTTGACTGTTCAGAAAGAATAATATTTTTTATCAAGATTCAGAATCCTTCAAGCTGTGTGACTATTAGTAAAAAATTGTTTTAACGTTAAACTTTATTTTGGTTATGCAAAGAATATTTGAAAATCAGCGAAAATGTTTTCTATATTCCTAAACAAATAATTCAAGTCTTGCAGTCGAGGATAAAAATATAAATAAATCTAGTCTTGTATTTTATATTTTGCATATATTTTTGCCTGACTGAATAGCACATTTTAACGCTAAATACACGTAACAGCACGGATCAATTTCTCTAAAAATAACACGAGTTTCCTCTGAACTTGAAGTACAGAGGGTTTAAAAAAATAACAAGCACCCTTGAAAAAGCAACTCGTATTTAGCCAGTGAAATTCAGAGTTAAAGCTAGCGAGCCGCAATCGCGAGAGTATTTTGATTTCTCGCGAATTTTCAACGCGTGTGCGGCATTCATATGAAAATACGATTTGCCTCCGATTCAAGTGTCATCGTATCGATCGCTTGCGAGCCATTCATCGGTATCAAGTAGAGTAGGCATTGTATGTTAGATGCGTCCATTAGCAGTTCGGGTAATTCATAAGCAAATATTTGTTGAGCGAACGACAAAGACGATAAAAGCCAACAGAAGCTTCGCTCCTCCTCACTCTTTCTTTTTTTGACAGAAGAAAAGAAACTCGTTCTGGCGGAACGTTCGCCGTACCCAATATCGCACAAGAAAAAAAAAGAGGGGGTTTTTCAACAAGGGCGAAAACGGAACAAGAAAGAAAAGTGCGGAGAGTCCAAGTGAAAGATGGTTGAGAAATATATGAATCAAACGGACTGCTGTCCGCTTGAGGGATGCGCTCAACTTTTTCAGTGTCTAACTGTCTAGCCTCCCTAGACATTTCGACACATAGACGTATCCGCGTTTATTGTTGTCCTGTGGAAAACGAGCGAAAGTTATTGCCATCCCCTCAGAAAAAAAGTTTACGATGCTTCTTCACTTTAGGCTTCTCCGCACTTTTCCGTCGCGTCGGACTCTCAGCTTGATGGTTTTCTGACATCGAGTGACGTCGTTCTTTTTTCCAGAAAAAAAAAGTAATATGGGGTGACTTACATGTATGAAACATGATTTTTATATGTTCGAGGGGTATGAGCGTTTATGATGTATCATTTTATTCAATTTTTCAAAGGCGCGATTATGTTCTTTAATTTCCCCAATGGGGTATTTGTTAAACGTAAAGATTGTGGAGATTCATATAACAGTATTTCAAATCATTGAAAATAATACTAAGCAAGTGAGAATTCCCTCCGGAGGAATCAGAATTCAGATACGCTAGTAGGTTGATAGTTATAAACCGAGTTCACAGTATATACCATAATAGAAAGGCTAGGTCGCTAGGGCGTTTCTGGACCACTAAACCTACCTTACCGACTTCGATAACATTCTACAGATAAAGTGGTTTGTGTCCGTGCTAAGTTTCTGGAATGTTCTCGAAGGGTCATGCTGACGTCATAAAACAATATTGCGGAATTGCGAGAGACGATTTTGAGTAAACAAGTTAAAGGTTACTTATTATCTCAATTAAGTATTTCGCGTAAACACTTTCAAAGTTATACTTTTAAGTTGTTTACGCAAATTTCTAGGTCACAATTGCACAATATCCTTGTATGACATCATCGGGTAGATTGCGTGGTCCAGAAAGAACCCCTGCCTATCAAATTACCAAAACCCTTTGCAAATTAGTCCAAAGTTTTAATAAAAAAACGCACTTGATTTAGCTCATCCCATTACGCTTGTTGTGAAGAACAAATTATAATTTAACATTTTAATCAGACTACACAAATGCTTTGACAATATTTTTGAGGAAATTCCACTGAGAATTTACTTCCTTGAAACATTAACACCAGAAGGTTCCTAATTTTTTTATGCCTTGTAAACAAATTATACACTTTCACAAATTTAATTCTTTTGTTACCAAATATGTATATTGTAAAATAAATTGCAGAGTTTGTGTAAATTCTTGATACGACTGTAGAAACAATTAAAATTAAATGGAAGTTAACTGCAATAACTCTTCCAATACAATTTCCATTAGCTTTGGTGTTCATATTTTAATTAAATAAATTAGTAAAAGAAGAGTGTTAAAAAAAGTTTGTTTTTGGTTCATCGATACGCAAGTAAATAAAATATTTGTTTCTGTTAGAATTTCACGTGCTGAACACGAATTTTATCCTCACTTTCCGAGGAAAATTTGGAAATATGATTTATTTTTTGTGATTGATCCTCCCTTCCCCCTCATTATGTGTTCGTTCTCTTTTTTTTAAATCGGTCGGCATGGAAAAATGAAGTCCTTTTTATTAACTTTTCTTCAATAAAAGCCTGATTACTTTTTAAGCACTCTTTAAGGCATAATTTTGTTTATTAGAAAAGTCATAAGTTTCAAGTACTTTTGTAATAATTTCAAATTGTTCTTTTTTTAATAAATCTTGAAAATTTACTATTTTTTGGTCTAAATTTTATATGTATTTATTGTAGAATGTAGTTGATCAATTTCAAAATAATATTTTCTCTTAAATTGTATCATTTTTCCCCGCTAAGTCGTGAAAAGTTATTATTTTCTGAAATTAATTACATAATGGAAGAATGCTAAAAGTGATATTTTTTATTTAGAATGTTTGAAAATTATTTGAGTAATTGTCATTTATCTTAAAAATTAATTTTCCTTTTAAATCGTGAAAAGTTTAAATTTGTTAGAATGAATGACGCAGTGGATGAATGTTAAGAGTGATATTTTTTGTGAAAGTCAGTTGGTAACTATTTAAACAATTAATATGACTTCTTCCTATTCATAGGAAATATGGACAAAATTCTAGTATTTTCGAATTTCTAACACTATCCCATACTATGCAGTATTTTCTTATTTTAACGAAATCGATCTAAAAAAAGTAAATACCCATAACGAAACTGAAGAGGATGAGAGAAAAAATTATCATTGTTGTAAAGATTAGGGTATAAGTTCTGTGATAAAAAAACACTGAACAATAAGCGACAATATATAAAAAAAAAACGAGAAAACAGGAATTTCCTGTGACTCTCCTATGAGAAGGTGCAAATGAATGTTCATAAATTGATTAAATAATTGCAAACTATCTTTCACAAAAAATATATCGAACATTCATAAACTGGATAATTTATTCCGAAAAATAATTTCTGACGATTTACCGGGGGGGATTACTCGGTGGGTCAGAATTAAAAGTTATTAGGTGGAAATTATTCCTTAAATATATTCCTTAAAAGTGACTAAACTTCAATTTTACAATGACTTTTTTGAAAAATAACCTTTCCTCATTTAAAATCCTACGTTGATTCCAAAAGCTCGAAAACACGGGTTAATTTTGACCGATAAAAAAATTTTATAATTTTTTTCTCCGGAAAGCAAACAAAGGGGGGGGGGGGGAATTGGCCACTAAAAATTGAAATTCGATTTTCTGGACCATCCCGTGTGGAAAAACGTTCTGCCGCTGACCTGGCACATACCAGACCGTCTTCGTTTCCAGCCCTGACGCTGACCAGACGATCTAGCCTGGGCCTGGCCAAAAATGTAACGTTTCTTCTGGCTAGTCCCGGACCAGACCGTCTGGTGAGCAGCTAGTTATGGGCTGGTCTTGATAAGATCGGACCTGGTTCAGACTGGCGTCAGACCTGGGCCATTTTAGATTTTCCAAACTAGACATCCTAGATAAATCTAGACCTGGGAGAGACCTGTTTCCAGACTGCTAAGACATTTTTCCACACGGGACCTCTCAAAAAACAAACTCTCAGAAACAGTTTTGGTTATATCAATAAGTTTTTTTTATTCAACTGTAGACTATAGTATATGGGTATTATATAGCAGCAAAAAAGATTTCGTTAAACTAACCAAATTTTTCGCTTATTCTAACCAAATATTTAGGTAGATGTATTCAAACAAAAGATTGTATAGAAAACAATTAATAACTATTGTTTCTTTTAAATTGTCACGTCTCGAACCTTTTTTTATTTGAAGTTAAAGATATTTTATAGATAAAGGTCAGGCTATTAAGTAAAGAGTTTATGGTGGAGAAGTTAAATAACATATTGGTTTCTATAATTTTTTACACACTGAACACGAATATAATGTATCGTATTTCTTTGAAACTACGGTGACTTTGTTATTTTAAGTTAAAGTTACTGTATAGGTAACAAAAAATCGAAGAAAAATAAAGGTTGAATAATTTATAAATTCGCCTTCCATAACTTTATTGGAAAAAAAGATTCGATTGGAGAAGGGAAATGAGTCAAAAACTCACAATTTTTTGTCAAGATGTGCGACGTTTCGTTGGCATGGGTTCGCCAAACTCATCAGGCTAATTTATTAAAAAGAACACCAAATAAATTTGACTTGCTTATACGGATGAATAATATAAGATTACACAGCGCATTTAAAAAATATTTTACCATTAAGAATCAATAGTTAAAAACAATAGTAATAAAATAGCAAATAGTAAAAAATAGTAAAAATAGTAAAAAATAGCAAATAGTAATAAAGGAAAGTATATTTAACTGAGAGCAAAAATATTGAGTTAGTCATAAAAACTTTTAACTCATACAACAAAAGTTTACAATTTAATTATGAACAAGAACAAAATAAGTGTATCAATTTCTTAGATATGACACTGATTAGAAATAATAGACTAATTAATTTTTGTTCAAATCATCCTATCAAACAGAAAAAAATATTGTATACAATCTTGTTGACAGAGCAATATTATTATCGCAAAAAAATTGTCACTTTACAAATTTAAAAATAATTAAACAGTTACTGATCAACAATGATTACCCAATCTTTTTCATCAATAAAAACATAAAAGTCCGCATGAACAAAATTAAATATCATTCTATTAACAAAGTAGTAGACAATAATCAGATTCGTCCACATGCAGATCAACTTAAGGTTTGCCTTCCATTTTCCAATAACTTTACAAAATTATCTAGATTATTAAATAGTTATAATATTGCTACGATTCCTATAATTAATAAAAGTTTAAGTTCTGTTATAAAATTAGGTAAGGATATTTCTAAAAAAAGGGATGAAACGAATTTAGTTTATAAATTTTCTTGTAAACAATGTCCTGCATCATATGTGGATGAGACAAAAAGACCTTTAAGAACTCGAATAAATGAACATAAGAATAGGAATAAAACCGAGTTGGTTGTATACAAACACCAATATAATTTTAGTCATTCTTTTGATTGGGATAATGTAAAAATTATCGATCGTGAATCTAACTATAAAAAAACACTTATCTCAGAGATGATCCTCATCAATAGCAATTCCAATAATATTAACAAAAAAGAAGATATTTTTGCTCTCAGTCAAATATACTTTCCTTTATTACAGGAATTAAATTTGTGGTTATTCTCCATAATAGATAGAAATAAATCAAATCAGTATTATTTAGAAATGTATGTGTGTGGATGTGTGGTTATGTTAATTTATATAAATCGACGCAAGGTTTGTCTCTTCAGTTG
This sequence comes from Belonocnema kinseyi, assembly GCF_010883055.1. Classification (NCBI taxonomy): domain Eukaryota; kingdom Metazoa; phylum Arthropoda; class Insecta; order Hymenoptera; family Cynipidae; genus Belonocnema; species Belonocnema kinseyi. The sequence goes on from NC_046665.1 coordinate 86,437,349, forward strand.
ACTTTACATCGTCATCAGTTCAATCATATCAAAATGTGCTCTGTTCTTTTATTTATTTCTTTTAGACGTGTTAAGCAGAAACCATGTTCTAACTATTCATTCTTAATGGTAAAGTATTTTTTAAATATGCTGTGTAATCTTATATTATTCATATGTATAAGCAAGTGATATTTATTTGGTGTTCTTTTTAATAAATTAGCCTGATGAGGTTGGCGAACCCATGCCAACGAAACGTCGCACATCTTGACAAAAAATGGTGAGTTTTTGACTCATTTGCCTGTGGTTTTAAAGGAAAATGTATATGAGATATATTTTCGTCGCATACAAATTTAAAAATGCAGGAACTTATTCATTTTTGTTTCCATAAACTATATTGACATATTCGCCTGACCTTTACCTATATGAAATGCCTTCAACTTAAAATAAAACAATATTCCCGACTTTTTCAAGGAAAAATAATATCAGAGTCGTGTTCAGCGCATACGAATTTATAAGAAACAAGAGTTATTGATTTTTATCTCCATGCAGTTTGATCTGAATAGCTTGATCTATATGAAAAACTTCAATGCTTCACAAACTTAGATACATTTTACTGTTGTTTCTAGTAAAAGGAGACTTTATATTTACAACCAGGAAAAATCCGAACTAGAATAAAATACATAAAGGGATTTTCTGTCCTCTTGTATCAGTTTCCAGAAACAGCATATATTGCTAAAGTGATATTTTTACAATATAAGTTGTGCTATGAAAAATTCGAGGACCAGACCTTTCATTCCCCGATTAGGGTTTCCTATATGAGAAAGGCATTGCGTTCTGAAATTAAATCGAAATTGAAATTGAATTGAGATTTGATACGATAGAAAAAGGGGCAATAAATGGAAGGACGTAGATCAAAAAGCGAAATGTGGTGGTCGAAAAGAGGATTAATGTTCAGAAAGGAAGTAACATGTCGGTGTGGCACCCGCGGACACTATTAGGGATGGCAAGGCGAGATTTTCTCGGAGCTACTACAGTTTCCTTTGTGCGCATCAAACAAACATTAAAGTGGTCTAAAACGGATCATTGACCAGGGGAGTTGTGACATCCACGATCTACTTCCACCCTGCGATGTCCAGAATGCGTCGGATGTTTGTTCGTCTCTCAAAGAGCAAGTTGGATGGATCGTAAGCCGAGAGGTTATATACGCGGATCACGGCATCACGTTATCGTCGAGTGGAGGGCTGTAGAAAAAATTACGTGACGACCCATTCGAGCGACGATGAGCTAATTAAAAACCCTATTTAACATTACTCACATTTAATACTCTACGAACTTTACTAATTGCTAATTAACATTAACCACCTAATTAATGTCGCCTTCTATTCATGAAATGTAGGCTAGTGAATCTCACATGTTTCATTCTAACTTACAAATGGAAAGCGGGTAATGCGAACGCATATCATGTATCAATCTATAGAAAGAAAAATATAATCTATAATGTAATGGCAAAATAAGTAACTCGTTGATCAATATCTTGGCTTTGCTTTGCTTTCTTTATAGGAAAAATTGAATCTACATCATTTAAAATACTTAACTATTAAGTCTTCCAAAAAACGTCCACGTGCATCAACCAACACTTCCTGTTGGGTAATGTGGCGCTCACTATTAATTTAATCTGTTTGCAAATTTAACCCTAGATGGTTACAATTAATATTGAGTTCTAAAAATAAAAAAAAATATGTAGGTATTCTTCAAGGTTTTAAAAAAGAGTTTCAATAGTTTTTTCACAAAAATTGTCCATTAAAGAATTGTAACATACCAGCAAAGTTGAAGTAATTAACAGGCTCTACGAAGAGTTTTGAAAAATTTTTTGGGTGAAATTCACCCACGGTGACCATCTAGGGTTTAAAAAATTATAATAATGGAACGCACATTTTCAGTAAAGTGAGACGTCTATATAGATGTTGAATTTAAAAAAATAAATTATAAGTTATATTTTGGAAGTGATTAGTATCCAAAGTCGCATTATCATCCTTTGAAAAAATCAAAAGATCAATATTAATCAAGTTTTAATACATTTAGAGATAAATACTATAAGCTTTAATGACTTTTCCGCTACTGTCATAATTGACGAGAAGCCACCGAAACAAACTTTTCAACTTTAAAATGAAACAATTATCTTACTTAACCATTTTTTTTTACTATTTGATATTGCATTCATAAATTCATAACTGAACCTAATGTGACTCGTTCATAATGCTCACATTTTTGAAAAAGCGATCGCACCGCATTACCCGCCTTTCCCCTAACTATCTTCTCCCAATTGTAATATTTTCAATTTCTTTTTTTTTTTGCAATCTCGATTAGATTATTTCGAACCGATTAATCGATTTTTATCAATCCGATCAATAAAAATATTCATATGAATCAAATATTCATATGATTTTAAAGGTTTTTACGAAACAAGCGAATTTTTGACACTTCAAATGATTTTAAGAAATTGAAAGGATTCCCAAGTATTTCAAAGTATTTTAAGACATTACAAGCTATTTCTAGGAAATTTAAAGGATTATAAGAGATTCCGAAGTATTTTATAGATTTCCAAACATTTAAAAGTATTCTACAAAATTAAAAAGAATTTTTATTTCCAGAAATTCTTAACTATTTCAAAGAACTTCATAAGATTTCCAAAGATTTCAAAGTATTTTTATAAGGTTTTCAAGAGATTGTAAAAGATTCCCAAGGATATCCTTAGGTTCCCTGGATTTCTTAACAATTTCAGGACAATTGATGAGATTTCAAAGGATTTTAAAGGCAATTTTTTTATTTTAAAGGATCTCAAGGTATTCCTAAAGATTTCAAAAGATTTGAATAAATGTAATAAGATTTTAATGGATTTCAAGGGATTTCATAAAATTTTCAAATATTGCAAAAGAAACTGTCTGTTGAAGAGTTCAAAGAATTTAAAAAGGTTTCATGGGATAATAGCGTACTTTAATAGATTTCAAGAGATTCTACCAATTTAGAGGGTTTACAAAAATTGATCACGGAATTTCCAAGATTTCTTTAGATTTCAAGGAAGCTTAATCGGACAAATCAAATCTTCAGTTTTGTGGAATGAATTTTTGAGAATCGATTTCTGCTTTTTTGAGAATCGCCCATACCTGCAATTCCATGACCATGCATTTTTGTTGCTGAAATTATTTGGAGAATTTAAAAAATGCCCATTCTTTTAATTTAGAATGTTAGAAATCACTCCTAGCATTATTTCCGTACATGTGTCATCAAAGTTAAATAAAAAGTTAAAAAATTAATATAAATTCGACAAAGTAATAAAATAATTACCTTAACCCATAGCTAGAAACTTAAAAAAAACGGAAAATAGACCAAAACACCAAGAAATTAATCATACTTTTTTAGTTTGTTATGTTTTGAAAAATTGTGCTTATTTATTCCCCGAAGAATTTTGGTGGTAATAAACCACCCACAAGCCACTAAAAACCACCCCTAGTGATAAAAGGGTTTAAAATTATTGTAAAATCGACAAAAACACCCAGAATTTAATTTTTTAAACCCGCATGAAATGCGCTGGAATCTCGATTTCCGCAAACTGGATTTTTGCGTTCCTAGAACTGATGTCCTCCACAGTTCCAAATTTAATATAATGATTCAAGCGGCCCTGCCAATTTACGTTCGGACTCCCTTGGATTCCTGTCAAAGATCAAGAGCGGCCATGTCCGAAACCGTGCAATAATCCAGGTTCCAGTGTACATCATAAAATAGCTTTCGGTGAATTTTACTGGCACCCAATTATTTTGTACCTTGAAAATATTTCCCAAAAACACCTGAACCAATGACTACTGAAATGACTACTGAAATCTACAAAGTCTAAACAATTCAACAAAATAATCCCGCGAAGAATGATGAGAAAACCTCTAAAATCCGCCTCCCAGTGATAAGAGATTTGTCAAAAATTAAAAAAATACCCAAAATGAATTCTTTCTTGGTGATTTTATACTATGAGAAATTCTCCAAACAATTCTAGCAAAAATATTTCGTTTTACAAAGAAAGTTGTTCATCGTTCATTTGAACGTTTAGAACTTTATGGTCACATAATTCCCACAACATGGGATGTTTCGGAAAGAAAAAGAATTGGTATCATAAATGTAAGTAGTTGGGAGCTTAAATATTTTGTAAGAAACATAACGTTTAATCTGGAAATACGCAGCGACAGATTTTGTGAAAGAAGGGGAATAGAGGAAGAAAAGAGTGAAACTAGCCAGAGTCAGTAGCCACCCTTCTTCGCGTTGGATGCGTTCCACGCTCGACTGCCCCTTAACTCCTCGAGTCGCGTTTGCCTTTGGCATCGACTACTATTGCCACTCCACACTCATACACACTCAGATAAGGGAGGAAGAATGAGTCAAGAGAGAAAGTATACATTTTCTCTCCCTGAATCTCTTATTGTATTTCCCGGCTGTCGCCCCGCCTTTGGCGCCGCGCCGTGAGCCTTCGTTTTCCAAGCGTCTTCTCTTTTCCCTTTTCCCCCTTTTCCTTTTATTTCTATCTACCTATGACTATGTACTCCCTATGTACTCTCTATACGCTCCTCCTCGTCCAACCAGTCATTTGCATTCAGACACTACCGTGCAATGCCGGCGTAAGTTATTCATACTTCAGGTTCCTTCTTCCAAATATCACGATATTCACGATATTCATGCACCCGCAGATCTGCTGTTCTCGTTTTCCTTGTTTCTCCAAGGCGATCTTGGTTTGCTAAATAATCGTCCAAAGCACAGAGGCGGTGCTGTGCTCTTTGTAAACTACGCTTGAGCGGGCAGCCTGCAGGATTTCCTACGGAAAATGGGGTCGCTCTACCACATAAATGGGAACTTGTAAATTCGTTCCACAAGCTTATATGAACGTCAAAGAAGACATCCTTTTATTCATGCTTAAGAAAAGAGGATTTCCATGCATACAAGAGGGTGACCACTGGCCGCTAAACTTCATTTTAAAAATTCACTGACTTCCGGATTTTTCCCAGACCGTTAATATTCAAAGGCCAGCATTTTAATATTGGAACATGTTGAACAAACAATACTTTATAACCAAAACAAAACAATTTGAGATTATTATTATAAATGTACCATTAAGCCATATTCCTTTTAAGGTTAGCGTGATTCACTCGGATCTAATCTCGTTATACTGTCGAGAATCAAGGAGTTCATAGGATGTGTACGAGGATATAAAGGGCGAATGGGGGGAGGGGATAGATTGATTTAGAATTCCCATGTTATTTATATAAATAACACTTTCGCTCGCAATACTGATCCGACCCAAGTCGCTGCTCAATCTCTCTAACAAACATCATGCATTTCTTCCTTCAGCCTGCCACTATCTCAACAAATTTCTCTCACTCTCTAAAATTGAAATATTTATTTCGACCAAAAACGATGACTTTTCTACCATGAAAGATGAATTTTCACTATAGAGCAACACAACTGAAAAATATAACACGATACGTTATAATCCATTAAGTTATATCCATCAGAGTTAGGTTACATGTATGCTTTAAGGTAAATATTGTGTTATTAATTAAACATAATATCCAAGTGGGGAAAGCGAAAAATAGGTTCTTTAGAAATAGGTTCCATTACTAATGAGATCCTTTGGAACCACAAGTATGGTATCATTTAGAGCTCATTTGTCGTTTTGGGCTCCTTTTCAGAAAGTTGGGTTCATTTTTGTTACAGCCCCTTTGGAGCCAAAAATGGGTTTCAATGGAAACCTCCGTTTTTACTGTTTGAGAGAACTTGTGCGTCTGAGGTAAAGGATATAATTAAGAACTTGAAGAATAGTAAAGCTGCTGGTTTAGACAGTATTAACGCTGGAATGTCGACAAAAACACTTTCGAATCACGTAATATTGGCAGGTTTAATGTTTTCGGGCTCGCCGAATTGAAATCTGATGTTGGATTTTCGAAATTCGTAATGGCGAATCCAGTGTGGTTGACTTGAAATATTATACATGTTTGGATCAGGATAAAATTCATGTTACATACATAGGTTTCTGGGTTCACTGGCTTTCTAAAATTCAAAATGACGGATCTAATATGGTGTACATGAATTATTAAAAATGTTCAGACCTTGATCAAATTCGTTATACGCCCAACTCTCGATTTAGTTCCAGTGTCGGATGTTGCCTGCACATAGCCTTAAGATGAAATCGGGGGATTCGAAACGTAAACAGTTAGGGTTGCCTGAATCGTTTCCAATTGGAATATATCTCTAAATATATAGTGTCAAAAACGCTTTTTCCCTACCTTCTGAAAAACTGCGAAGGCCAGTAGCTCTAAGAATACCTAAACCGTGGGTAACCTAAACCCGTTTCTGTTGTACTTGGGTTTTTGGAGTCGATTAATCGATATCTGTTGTTGGATTTTTAAAATTCAGAATAGCGGATCCAATATAGTTATAAAAAATCATAGAAAATGTCCGGGTATTGGATCGACGATATTGAATTTTGAAAATCGAATAAACGACCCCAAAAACCTAGTTATCGTCAATTTTGTTAAGGCCCAAACTTTTTAAATGATTGATGTCTGCTATATTCGAAACGCCATTTTGAATTATGAAAATAACATCAGATTTGAATTCAGCTACCCCAAAAATCTAATTGTCGCCAATTTCATCAAGGTCCAAACATTTTTTATCATTTATGTTCACAATATTGGACCCTCTATTTTGAATTTCAAAAGTCGAACATCAAATTTGAAATTAGCGATCCCAAAAACCTACTTATCACCAATTTTATCAAGGTACAAACATTTCAATTATTTATATCCGCCATATTGGATCTGCCATGTTGAATTTTGAAAAAAGACATCAAATTTAAATTCAGTGACCCCAAAACCGAATTCACACCAATTTTATCAAGGTCCAAGGTCATGATGCAAAAGTGGCATGACTACAAGCCTGTTAAAGCAATTACATGACTTTTGCAAGATTTTTTTTTTTAATTCCTGACTCTTCCTGGCCAATCGAATTTCCTGACTTCCCTCATTCTTCCGAACCTGCGGCCACCCTAATACAAACAATATTGATGGAAAATTCTATGCCGGACTCACCGAATCATTATAATTGAAGTCTCGGCAGAAAGAACGTTGGAACAACACAAGCTTTATTTCCATGAAGTTCTCTAGAGTTATTCTTTTTTTTTTTACAATTTTTCTATTTACAGCAGCGCTGCAATCGCCAAAATTTCAACACCACAAAATTAAATTTATCAGAATTCAAGCAGAAAAGAATGTGCCATTGCAGGTAACGGGTGAAACAGGCTAACGTCCAGTTGGGTAATTGATGTAGAGGAGTAAACTCGCCGTGGTGAATCAAAGATATTCTTCGCTGGACTCCTCTAGACGGCAGCACGTTACTGCGTGAAGTAATGTGCTGTCCTCTAACGAAGTCTAGCAGAGAATCTTTAATTCACGACTGCGAGTTTACCCTCTATCAATTAACTACTTTTTCTGTGATATTAAATAGGAAAAATGATGGGAGTCGAAGCTGAATACAAGGCGTGGAAAAGTAGTAGCTCAACAACCTAGAAGTTGAGTATGCAAGCACTGAAAGTTTCGAACCGCCAATTGCGTTGGCAATTGTCCACTATGACAATTGGTTCACTTGTGTCTAACCATTCATGACAATCGTCGACAATCGTGCAAACCGCGAACTTAAACTCAAATCCGCTCTTCTAATCGTTTTTCCCCTTGCCTCATTCGCCTCATTCGCAATCATTTTCCATCCTCCTCGGTCGCTTTGTTATTCAAACCAACCTGCAACGAATGCTTTGGGGGCTTTGCGACTGCTTTACTTCCCGAGATCGTACCTGGCGAGTCGCTTTGCAATTCGATGAGCGGCAGACTTGGCCGCATTAAACGAAGAATCGAAACAAAATAGAGAACCCTTACTCGGAAACGCAAGAGTATCCGAATGAGATTATTGTAATGATCACGAGAAGTCCTCACTCCACCAGTTAAAAGACTCGGAATAACCGCCGAGCCGAGACCTCCATATTCTCTATCTAATGTTAGTTCTTTCTCCGGGCCTTTTTGTTTTGAGGTTTTTCTCACCAAGAATTAAGTTTCAAAACCAAATTGTCTTCTTGTGAATTTAGTTCGCAACCAATAAGCTTTTCTTGCAAAGAATTAAATTCCCAGCGGCAAATTATCTTCTTTCTTCCGAATTTCATTATCAACCAATAAGGGATCGTTCTTGTACTATACGTTACGTACTTTCCTTTTGTTTATACCACTGTATTATTTTTCCCTGTTTGGAAATTATATTCTCATCTTTATTTAAATAAAAGCTTGTACAAAGAAGCAAAACAAAAACATTGTTTCAACTTTAGCGAGAACAGGTTTCACAGGGGAAATAAGATTTTTCAAGAAAATCGGGAAATAAATTCTTTAAAATAAAAATAATGTGAGTGTCCTATATTAGTATACTGCGTTCAATTTGAGATGCTTTAAATTCTTAGAATTTCAAGTAAAAATACTGCATCTTCAACAGCATAGATGAATTTTGAACCCAAAAGATTAATTTCTAACCGAAAAGATGAAATTTGAACGAAGAGGATTAATTTTCTACCAACAAGACGAATTTTCAACAAAATACTTCAATTTTCAACACAGAAGAGTGGAATATTAAAAAAAAATGTTTAATTAGTTCAACTTTCAACCAAGAAACATGAATTCTCAGTAAGAAATGTTGATATTTCAATCAAAATATGTTTTCATTTTAAATAAAAAGTAGTTTCATTAAATAGAAAAAAAACGAGTTTTTAATCAAGTACAGTAAAACTCTTCTATAGCCCAGATTTTGGGGTTGACGTGGGTGAGAACTAAATAATTTTAGCCCGCTCCGCTTTTGCTTATTCACGCTTGAGTGATCGCCTGAGTGACAACTAGAGACCCCGCGCAGCTCCTGTTAAACCTACCTGTGGCGCTGCGTCAATTCTCGGAAGGGCTATTGAAGGGTTTTACCGTAGTTGAAATCTAACCACAAAAAAAAATTTTTTTAATAAACAGTTGCATTTTTAACAACAAAAAAGATGCTATATCTACCAAGAAAGATCAATTTTCAATAAAACAATTGAATTGTAGACTAAGAAAGAGTTTACATACTACACGAAAAAAATCAATAAAATTACTGAGTTTTCAAGCTAAAACCAAATATACAACAAAAAAGTGAATTTTTAACCAAATAGATGTATTTTCTACCAAAATAGTCGAATCGTCAACAAAAAGATGATTTTCCAACCAAGAAGGTTAATCTTCCACCAAAACAGACGAATTTTGAATCAAATATTTCGATCTCTAATCAGAAACGATGATATATCCGCAAAAAGAAATGAATTTTCATGCCAAAAATACGCATTTTCAACAAAAGAGATCAATTTTCAACCAAGAAATATTTTTTAGTCAAGGAATAAAAAACTTTCAATCCTATTGTTGAATTTTTAAGCCAAAAGTTTTCAACAAAATAGTTGATTTTTTAAATCAAATATTTGAATTTTTAACGTACAAATGTGAATTCTCAACACGATACGTGCATTTTAAAACAATTAGTTGAATTTTCAGTTAAAAAAGATAAATTTGAATGTTTTAAAATGTTGTTAAAAGATGAATTCTCAACGAAAAATATCATAGCAGATATTTCACTTAAAAAGGATTTTAATTTTGAATTAAAAGCAGCAGAATTCAACTGAAACAAATTAACCTTTAACCAAAAAGTTGTATTTTTAACTAAAAATTATAAGACTTCTACCAAAAATAGGGATTTGCAAACCAAAAGCAAAAAAGACGAATTTTGTTCAAAACAGTTGAATTTTTAAAGAAAGTGGATGATTTTAACAAGATTGTCAGTTTTTCAACAACAAAAAATCCCATTTTCCATGAAGAAGAATTAACCTTAAAACAACAAATAGTTGGATTTTCTTATTGTGTTCTATGAATTCAGATCGCACTTAATTAGAAAAGGGATGTGGAGGGCAAAGTTTGTAAAGTTTACAATGAATAAATAGGAATTTTGATAATTTACATTAAAAAAAGGTTTAATTTAAAAAAAAAATTATCTTTTTGTTTTAAAATTTATTTATTTTGTTTTAAAATGTATTTATTTTGTTTTAAATGATATTTTCTACTTGAAATGTTAAGAACTTAAAGCGTCTATAATTGAATTTAATATAGGACGCACGTTAATTTTTTTAAAAATTCATTTCTCTGTTTTTGTCAAAAATTTCTTTATTTTCCTTGTTTTTAGAGAATTTTGGTCTGTGAAATCTGTTATCGATACTGTTGAGAAAATGTTTTCTTGCCTTATGTAGTGTCTTTTCTTCTAAAATTTACAAAATTTGTTTTACTTTTCTAAGTAGGTACTATAGCAGTACTGTCGCGAGCTTTTAAAATAATCAACCTTTTTAATAAAAGAAAAATGTTGTTTCTCGGTTGTGAAAAGGAATGAAATTGAGGAATAATGGATGTGCCCAAAAGAAGTCCAATATTGTACAAAATCGAATCTCACATTCCCCACAAAAGCCGAAAATTCCCTATTGACAAATGTAACATCTCATATCATTTTTGTTGACATCTTAAGGCAGGGTTTCTTCGAAGGGAACAAAGGCTGATAGGATCCACCTTCAGTTTCGAGTGGATGTGTGATGTTTACATGGTCGTAAGAGACGAGATGTCCCTAGAGGCCTAGAGTACAAGAAGTCGTATGAGAAACCGAGATCAAACTTGATCTCGCGCCCTAGAGTTGTAGGTGTGAGGATTCGCCGGACCGAAATAAGGGGTCGTTGGGCAAGGCAAAAATGTGACGAAAAATAGGGTGGGTAAGAAAGATGCGACTCATATAGGCACTAGGGAAAAAACAAAGGGTGTTTCTCGATTTCCATAATCCGCTCTCGTAATGCACGATTCTTCGCGTTCGAATAGTTTTTAGTGCCTCTGAGTAACGGCTTCCTCCGGATATCGTAACTTATGAAGGAAAATGACTCATAGTCTCTAAGACATAGGAGACCCAAGCCGCAAAATTTTCAGTTTACTTCACCCTGTAAGCAAAAAAAGTTGGGCTGTGGAACCTAAGTTATTCCTTATAACAGCTCGACTTCTAGCTAGAAATGAAAAAGGAATTTAGGGAGATCCCTCGATCACAAGCGGAGCCTTTTTTGGGAAGCTGGGGGAAGGGGTGACTTGTAATATTGAATGATACAATTTATAGATGGTATAATAGTATCATACTTTGTAAAAATTGTGCAGAAAGGTTTCAAAGGTTTTGCAAAGATTTCTGATCAATTTAAAAGATATTACAGAGACTTCAATTATTTCACAAAGATTTCAAAAAGGTTTAAATAATTTCACAAATATTATAAAATATTTCGCAAATATTTTATGCACATTTGACAAACATTACAATGGTTTCTTAAAGTTTTCAGAAAGATTTCGGAAAAATTTTAAATTGTTGCACAAAGATTTCCACTATTTCCCAAAGATTTCAATCATCTAACAAATATTTAAAAATATTTTTAATATTTCGTAAAGTTTTCGAAAACTGTCGCAAATATTTAAAAGATTTCTTAAATATTTCCCAAAAATTGCCGTGGTTTCCCAAAAATTTCACAAAGATTACTCAATATTTCAAATATTTTACAAAGATTTGAATAATTTCCGAAAGATCTGACAAATTTCACAAAGTCTCCAATTGCTTCACAAAGATTTCCGGTAGATTCTACAAAGATTTCAATGATTTGCAAAATATTTCACAAAGGTTTCAAAGATTCAGCAAATATTAAAGTTAGATTTAAAAGATTTCAAAAAGATTGGTAAATATTTCATATACAGTGAAACGCTTCTATAGCTTTTGTTTGTTCACGCCTGAGTGACAACTGCAGGCCCCGCACAACTCCTGTTACACCTACCGGCGGCGCGGCAGCAATTCTCGGAAGACCTATAGAAGGGAGGGCTATTAAAGGGTTTCACTGTATTTGGCCAAACTTTCCAAACATTTGAATAGTTTCACAAAAATTTCACAAATATTTCGCAAACATTCCTGATAGATTTGAAAGATTCGACAAACACTTCAATTGTTTCATGAAGATCTTCGATAGATTTCAGAGATTACACAAAGGTTTTGATTCCCCAAATATTTCAAAAAGTGATTTAAAATTTTTCACAAATATTTTAATGGTTTCTAAAATTTCACAAAAATTTCAAATATTTCGGAAAGATTTTTGATATATTTAAAAGATATCATCGAGACTTCAATGATTTTCCAAAGATTTTAAGAATTCCATAAATATTGCCAAATATTTCGAAAATATTTCAAACATTTCACAAAGATCTTCTAAGACTTTAAAATGATTTCACAAAGGAATTATTTCCCAAGTAAGCTTTAAAAATTTTCACAAATACTTCGCAAAGATTTCGGATATATATAAAAGATTTCAACTATTTCACAAAGATTCTGAACACATTTAAAAGATTTCACGAAGACTTCAATGATTTCTGAAAGATTTCAATAATTTCACCATTATTATCAAATATTTCTCAAGAATTTCCAAAGATTTCAGAAATATTTCAACGATTTTCGAAAGATATTAAAGATTTCACAAAGATTTAAAATACAGTGAAACTCTTCTATATCAGCAACTGCGGGGCTGATGGTGGGTGGCAACTAACTCATTATAGCTTGCTCCGCTTTTGTTTATTCACGCCTGACTGCATGTCTGAGTGACAGCCGCAGATCCCGCGCAGCACCTGTTTAACTTACATGCGGCGCGGCGTCAATTCTCGGAAGGGCTATAGAAGGGAGGGCTATTGAAAATTTTCTCTGTATTACACAAATATTTCAGATAGATTCTAAAGCGCTGCACAAAGATTCCGATGATTTTCCAAAGATTTCACAAAAATTGTATAGGTTTCGCAAAGATTTCGGATAGATTTAACAGATTTCACAAATACTTTAATGATTTCCTAAAGGTGTCAATCATTTCACAAATATTATCAAATATTCAAAAGAATTTGGAAAATAATTCCAAAGATTTTGAAAAGTTTTTACAAAAATTTTAATAATTTTCCAAAGATTTAAAAGATTGCAAATATTTTGCAAAGATTTCAGATAGATTTAAATGATTTTCCAAAGATTTTAGATATTCCGCAAAGATTTCGGGTGTATTTCAAATATTCTACAAAGACTCATTATTTCACAACAATTTCTGGTAGATTTTTGAAAAAATTTAAACGATCCGACGAATTTGATTATTCATTAAACTTGAGGAAGTTTCAATTGCAATTCTTCAAAATTGATCTATTAAAACAAAACAAAGAAACTTTCAAAATGACATACCTTATTGGATAATTGTAAATTCTATATTTTCAAAATTCAAAATTTTTTTACTGTAACACTTCAAAATTGCAGAACTTTGAGTTTGCAGAGCTTTGAATTTGGAATCTTTCAAATTGAAGAGTTTTTAATTTTGAAAACTTGCAATTAAAACTTATGTAAATTTTAATTATTTACAATTGAAAATTCTGTAATTTTGATAATTTAATTATGTTTTTTTTCAATTTGAAAGATCTAGAATTAAGAGTTTGACAAAATTAAGGAAGTTTTATTATTACATTTTAAAAGTTAAAGAGTTTTCAATTGCAAATCTTTCAAAAATTACTGATGATGTAATTTCCAATAAATGATATTATTTTTAATGAGAACATTTTAAAATGTACGGAAACATTTATTTTTAACAATGTTTTTTGTAATATTGCATTTCTTCTTGCTTCTGCTCCTCAGTCTTTTCTTTGTCGCGAAAAACATTCTGTGCGACTCTAAGATTTCTAGTTTTAAAAGTAAACTTTTCTATGGCAGAAATATTAAAAACAATTTTCTGTAAGAAAATTTTTTATTCAAATAACTATATTTGAATAGTATTGACTTATTTTCGAAATTTAAAACAGTAAAGGATTAGTAAGAAGCGACAATAATAAAAAAAATTGCAAATACTATTATTAAACTAATTATTTTTCGTAAGTTTGAACTCTTTTACATAAAAAAGTGTGTCCTTTCTCAAGAAGCTAAATTAAAATTATATGAAATCAGATGCAGTTTTTTAAGTATTTATTTTAACTAATGATTATAAATTATATTTTGTAGTACTTAAAACACCTTAGTTTGAAGCCAATCTCTGCGTTTAGATTTAATTTGTCTAATTCTCTAAGTTAAAGTGTTAAAAGTTGAAATTGAAGCTGTATACATTACTTATATTATAGTCACCATGTTCCGTAAAGTGAAAGAAGGGATATGGACGATTAAACGATTAGTATTCTTAAGATCTCCAGAAATTTCCCCTCTTTTATAAGCCGCAATCAATTAATAAAGACGCGATCTTTCCTCGTAGAAGGACTGACGTTGTATGGAATGTTCATTAATATTTTCTCAATCGTAGATTATCCACGAGCATAAAAATGCATTTCACGCCTTTGACGTACGTTTCAGCAGCTGCTGGCAAGAATAATACATTTGACATTTCTAAATTATAATTTGAAATTGTTTTATTCAGTTTATATGGTAAAAGATTCTTTATTAAAAAGGCTATAAGATTAAGATTCTGGTACTTTATTATTAATGGTAAGGGAAAAACAAGGGAAGTTTGAAAATGAATTTTGCGGCCAGCCTGATATAATATTCTCGTTATTACACTCAACGCTCGATATAAGAACGGTTTAGGGTATGGCTTGCAGTGGCCTTGATCCTGAATTGGGGGAATTCAAAAGTAAGGATGCAAGCCCGCTGAATCATTTCCGTGGGATTTGGACGCATGATGCAACTAACGCGCAGCCCAGTACGGCTCTGGAGAAGTTTCTCACACTTGACTGAGCACCACCACTCTTTCGGTGCCGCGGCTCCTCTTATCACGAAACTGCAGAGGCCATGAATTCTAGAAATATCGTATTGGAAACTCGCTTGTTGGGTTAAAGATTGAACTATTTTGGTAGAAAATTAACTTTTAGATGGAATTGCAACTATTTTTTTGAATATTTATCTTTTTGATTAAAAAATAATCTTCATTGGTTGCGGAGTCACTGATTTTGTTGGCAATTTTTCTTTCTTGGTTGCATTACATTTTTTTAATTTAAAATTAAAATCATTTTTTATTGAAATACCTAGTATTACATTATTTATTTAAAATTCACCTTTTTTGGTTCAATGTTGAACTACTTGGTTGAAGTTTAAACCATTTTGTTGGAAAATTATTTTTGTGTTGAACATCCGTTCATCTCTGATTAGAAATTTAATTATTTTGCTCAAAATTAGGTTATTTTTTATAACATTATTTTTCTAACTTAAAATGAAACTTATTCACTTTTTGGAATTTTTTTTTAATCTTGATTTGAAAGTTTCCACTTTTATGGTTGAAACTGTATCTATTTGGTTCATAATTAGCTTTTTGTTTAAAATTCATATTTTCCGCTTGAAAATTCAACTATTTTAAAGACAGTTCACCTTCAAGCTTGAAATCTTAACATTTTTAATGAACATTGTTTTCTATCTTAACTGAAAAATTATTTTTTGTAATGTGGAAATTAAATTTTTCTCATCAAAATTTAACTTCTATTTTTGTTGAAAATCCTTCTTTCGGGTTTTACAGTCAACTTTTTTTGTACATTCTCTTTTTAGCTTTCTTGTTGAAAATATAATTATTTTGTTGAAAACCTAATTATTTTGTTGAAAATGAAATTTTTTAATTGAAAATCTAATTATTTTATTAAAAATCCAACTATTTTAGTATAAAATACAACTATTTGTATTTTAATTTTGTTAACCTATATTTTTTTAACTTATTTTGTTGAAAATTCGTTTTTTTTTTGGTTGAATCCCACTGATTTTCATTCAAAATTAAATTTTCTTTTTCTTGTTGTTGAAATATCTACTACTACATTACTCGTTGGAAATCCATGTTTATTCGTAGGAAATTTAACTACTTAATTGAAAGTTAAATGACTTTGTTATAAAATCATATTTTTGTTGAAGATCCATTATTTTAGTTAAAAATTCATCTATTTCGATAAAATTTGAACTATTTTATTGAAAATTGATCTTTTTCAGTTCAAAAGTCAACTACTTGGGTAAAATTTGAACTACTTTGTTAATAATTTTTTTGTTATAGTTTCATCTCTGAATAAAAATGGAACTATTGTGTTGGAAATAATTTTTTTGTTGTTATAAAATTAATTTCTTTAACTGGAAATGAAACTTCCATCTGTCTGGGTTTAAAATCCAACGGTAATTTGGTTATAAGTTCATCAGATTGGTTAAAAAATGAAGTATTGTGTTGAAAATTGAATTATTTTCTTTAAGAGTCAGAATTTTTTTTCGAAAATGTAACTGTCTTGTTGAAAATTCGTCCTATCGGATTGAAAATTCATCTTCTATTGTAGAAAAGACATATTTTTTTGGTTGAAATAAATAAATTAGTTTACAATTTTTTCATTTTAATATAAAATTGTTTTATTTCGTCCTCGATTTCGGCAATAAAAGAGTCTCTTTATGTTCAAAAGGTAACAAGATTAAAATGCTTGTCTTTGAATATTTATGGTCAGGGAAATTCAGGGAATTTTGAAAATAAATTATTGCGGCCACCCTGTAGGTGACATATTTTCAAATTAGATGTTTAGATTTAGATAATTTTAAGTCATAGGCGGGAGTTTCTTTCATCTTCCCGATAAGCTAATCGAATTAAACGAGCAACCAACTTGATGCTCACTTATGTAAAATATTAAGATTGAAACCTTCAAAGGTACTTAAAAGTAAATAACTCTCTTGAGAGATTCCCCTGGTAAATATAGAGGAGGTAGAAAACCCTTCGGGATTAGGAATTTCTGATCTCATTTCCATCAGACCATCTCACAGGGAAGAAGAGGGGCCTAACAAATACCCTTGTGACTCATAGAAGTCTACTTATGATTTAAAAATTTCTGTCATTTAGAAGGAAAACATTCTTTTGCATATTCCGAGTCTAATTAAACTAAATTAATTAAAACTTATGAAATGAAATTCTTTTGTACAGGCAACCAATTGTAAAAAAAATTATTAAAAAGACGAAATTTCAACAAAACATTTGAATTTTCAACCAAAAAAGTGACTTTTTAATAGAATAGTAGAATTTTCAACAAAATAATTCAAACTTTCAATACAATAGTTGAATTTTAATGAAATAGAAATAAACAAATTCAGGAATGAAGTTGTATTCAGCAAAAAATTGTCTGGACTTAAGAATGTCAATATCTGAATTTCTTCTTTTACCCTTTTTCTCGTTTTTCGACACAAATGCGAACAGGCATCATCTTTAGTTAGCAATTCAGTGAAACAATGTTTTCCGTTGAAAATTCAATTTCTTAATTGAAAATTCAACACTTGGTAGAAACTGTATTCTTCTTGATTAAAAATACAAATGTTTGATTTGTAACTAATCTGATATGGTTGAAGAGTGAACTATATTCTTAACATTTCTTTTTTTGTTGAATTTAACAGTTTTTATTTGAAATAAAATATTTTTTGCTAAAATAACAATTATCACATTTTTCGCTGAGAATTCATCTCTTTGGTCAAAAATTTAACCATTTTGTTGATTTTTTTGTGTAGAAAATTAATTTTTTTAACAAAAAATGTAACGTCTCTATTTTTTTCAAAATTCAAAATTAGGTTACAAATTTAACTGTGTTTTAGAAAATTAAACCATTTTTTTTAATTCTCTGAAAAGTCTGTTTCGGTTAAAAATTAACTTATTTCATTGAAAAATTGAGAATAATCTCTTTTGGTAGAACTTTCACCTTTTTTATTAAAAATTCAACTAATTAGTTGAAAATTTATCCAATTAGTTGAAAGTTAAACAAATTTTAAAAAAAATTTTTTCTGTTAATGATTCAAATTTGTAGTTAAAACTTCATATTTTTTGTTGAAACTTCATTTTTTTAGTTAAAAAATTGATTTTTTAGCTGAAAAGTTACCTACTTCATTTTTTATTACAAATTTTACATGCGGTTGAAAATTGAATTCTTTTGTTAAAAATTAATCTCTTTGGATAGAAATTTCCCCTTTTTTGGTTGAAAATTCAACTGATTAGTTGAAAAATTAACTATTTAGTTGATAGTTGAACTTCTTTTTCATGATTTTTTTTGAACATTGAAAACTTTAGATTAATATTCTTATTTTAGGTTGAAACTTTTTTTTTTTGTTGAAAATTAATTTTTTTGGTGAAAATTCGACTATTTCATTTTTTGTTTAAAATTCAGCTTTTTTTCTCGAAAATTCAAAAGCTTTTTAAAAACCGTCTTTTTGAATTGGAAATTCAACTGTGTTTTTAAAATATTTTTTATCTTGAAAATTCATCTCTTTTGGAAAAAATGAATCTTCTTGTGTTTAAAAAATGCATATTTTGTAAAAATAGAATTTAAATAATTTGTTTTTAAAAAGAACTCCATACTCATGTCTTTTTTAATGTTAATTTTTAAAACGTTTAAAACGAACCAAAAATAATAAACAGTAAACCCAGTAGGATAAAAAATACTTCTCTTGCTTAAAGGCTTTTGGTGCAATTCCGTTACGTAAGGAGACTTTTTAAAGTTAATGCTGTGCAATAAAAAAAATCCTATATAAAAACCCCATAAAAACAGTTTTCAAACGTTTTAGTTCTTTTATAATTTTCTTTTCTCAATTTTGAATGTGGAATCACACTTCGGAAACAATAACTTGAAGTATATTAAATAATTCCTAAATTTGAATTTTTATTATTTTAAAAAGGGCTAGATACTGTTTTTTTTTCAATTTTTAGTATAAAATACTTCAAAATTATCAGAAAAAAGTATTCTGTTAAGAACATTCGAGTGCAAGAAATTTCTGATTGAAAGAGTTTGAGGAACACTGTGCAAGGTAGATTGTACCAATTTCAAATCACCTAAAATCTATTATTTTAACTTCTCTTTCGGGCAAATATATAGTTTTCTGTGAAGATTTTGTTTACATGTTAAGCATTTTTTTGTAGTAAATTTCTTTAGGTACTTGTTGGTCGATAATAAATACTCTTCAAGAACTTTTATGACAGAGTGTCATAAAATTCTGGTATTTGCAGAGAATCTAGCTCGGAATCTAGTGGCTTTATGTTGAAAATTAACGGACTTAACAATAATCGCCTTTTATATTCTCTTCCTAAACTGTCGTAAAATATACTGCAAGGGCGATTCAGTATTTGCACCGATTTTGATAATTTTTTTAAATTTTGTTTTTATACTATTTAAAATCAGAAACATTTTGGAGGGGGCAAGCAAGTATTTCTATTGTATAAAAATTGTAATGATATTTAAGTGTAAAAATTTTTTTATACGATATTCATCAAAAACTTTGTTAAAAAAACAGATATTTATATTTTTTATTCATATTGCAGTCTTAAATAGCTAAAAATTGAATCAAAATACAGTAAAAATTTTTCGAATAATTACATATCATTTTTTTATATAATAGTGCAGTGACATAAAATTAATATACATAACACAATTAGAAATGTCTTTATTTATTTATTTAGTATTTAAACAATTAATGGCGAGAAATTTAATATTCTGTATCAGACATTACTGAAAATATGATGAAATCTAAATAAATAAAATTTTATGAAGACTTATTTATCAGTTTTTTTGAAATTGTAGACGATTAATCGCAATGGATGATAAAAATACCACGCTTCTTTATTATGCGGGTTAAACGAATACATTACCTTTTTCATTACCACCCCACGTGGACATTTTACCTATTTTTACTGTCTCTAACAACTTATTACCTTCTTTTCCCTAAATATCCACAAACAACTCTGAAACTATCGATTTCCAAAATTACTTTCCCATGTTCTCTTTTCATGATAATATCTCGAAGAGATCAAAATTATTTATAATTAGCTATTTCAGAGCTTTAATAATACCTATAACCCTTGCGAAAAAATATTATAGGGGATTCAAAAGTATTCAGAATGGGCCGTCCAAAAACACATAGAAAATATAAATTTGAATAAGAATTTCTTGAAATTTAAAAAAAAAATAAAAATAAATTTTTTAAAAGCTTTCTTATTCTCAAAACAAAATAATTTTGTACTAAATAATTTAATTTTTAACCGAAAACATGAATTTTCAACTGAGAAGATTAATTTTTTGGGGAAAAAGGCGAATTTAAAAAAAAAATGAATTTTTAAACAGTCTATTGGATTTTCAGCTATAAAGGACCAATTTTCGGCCAAATAGTTGCATTTTCTTTTGAGAAAAATAAATTTTACCAAAAAATGAAATACTGTAATTTTCAATGAAAAAAATTTATCTTCACCTGAAATTATTTTACTTTTTATTTAAAAAATAAACAATTAAACAAAATTCAAGGAGTTTAAAAAAAAATTGTCAACCAAAGATATCAATTTTCAACTAAAGCCATGCACCAAACAATACATTTTTAACAAAGTACTTCAAATTTTACCTAATAGTGGCATTTTCGACCAAAATGATTAATTTTATATTTTAAAAGATGAATTTTTAACAAAATATAAGACAATAGTGTGTCAAACACGTACATATTTTTTGACCCACACATTAAATTTTTACGTGTAAAGATATAATTATTGATATACAATTTATTTTAACAACTTTTTTTTTCTGAAATTACTATATAAAGAGATTTTCAGAAAAAATAGGGACAAAACTTATTTTTTTGAATATTATAAATATTGTTTAAACAATATAAATAATTGTTTGCCCCCTCCAAAAGGTTTCTGATTTTAAATAGCATAAAAAAATAATTTTAAAAAAATTATCAAAATCGGAGCTGTTGTTGAGGACTTTCAAATTTTGCCTGTTTTATGTTTTCATTGATTATAATAAAGCGTAAACAGTCAGGATCGCGTGAACCGTTTTCAACTGGAGTGGATAATATTGCGGAATATATCCTGAGAAACTGCGTGGTCTAGCAGTTCTAGG
Organism: Belonocnema kinseyi; assembly: GCF_010883055.1. NCBI lineage: Eukaryota > Metazoa > Arthropoda > Insecta > Hymenoptera > Cynipidae > Belonocnema > Belonocnema kinseyi. The sequence continues at coordinate 86,458,390 of NC_046665.1, forward strand.
AATTTTAAAAAAACCGGATCGGCTGCTATGAGACCTGGATTGTAACAAATTTGAAATTTAAACAATTTAATTCAAATTTGTTTACTCTGTTCAGATAAGATTTTATTTTTAACATTTCAGAAGATTGAGAATACGTTCTTGAAATATCAATGCTCAGGTATTGAAAATTCAATTCAAATCGTCCTTATTGAAAATCCGTCTTTTTTTTTAATTGATCAGGTTTAATAGAAACAAATATTTTTTCGACAAAAATGACATTATCAAATTGGGTTAAAAATTAATATTCTTTGGATCAGGATTTCATTATTTTCAGAACATTTATCTTTCTTTGTGGAATCCAAGTGTTTTTCTTTTAAAATTAACATCTTTTGTGATTGAAGTATTTACTATTACATTATTCATTTGAAATAAAATTTATCTTTTTGAGTTGAAAATTGGTCTATTTGTAAAAAAATAATCTTCTTGGTTGTAAATTTCCTCTTTTTGGTAAGAATGCAACTGTCTAGTTCAAAATTAAAAATTTAGAAAAACTTTTTTTTTCTTGAATGAAAAATCAACTATTTGGTTAATTATTATTAATTAAGTTTGAGAAATCCGTCATTTTAGTTGAAAATGAATTTTGTAGAAAATTCGTCTTTTTCTGCAGAATATTAATCTTCTTGGTTGAAAATTTGTTTGTTTTTTTTTTGGTTAAACATGTAACTATTTGTTGCAAATTTGATTTTTTTTAGAAAATCCAATTCTTTAGTTGAAAGTTCAACTATTTGTTTCAAAAGTCTTGTTTTTTCTTTTGGTTAAAATATCAACTATTATATCATGCTTTTATGATTCATCATTTTGTTGAAAATTCAACAACTGTTTTTGGTTGAAATTACATTTTTTTGTTTAGAAATTTGACTATTTGGTTAAAAGTTTATCTTTGTAGCTAGAAAAGTCATATTTTTTGGTTGCAATAAACAAATTTGAAATTTTGTTGTAATTTTAATCTGAAATTGAAAAATTAACTATTTGGTGAAAAATCGGCCTCTTTTGCTTTAAAGTTTAAGTGTTTAGCTGCAACTGCAAATATTTGGTTAAAAATTAATTTATGGTTATAGAAAATTAATTTTCCTTTATTTAAAATTTACTCTTTTTTTCAATTCATCTTTTTGGATTTCAGAGTCAACTCTCAAAAACTCGACTTCATAGCTCTAAAATTCAACTATTTGGTTGAAAATACAACTGTTTTTGGTAGAAGTTAATTTTTATCGAAAATTCGACTATTTGGTTGGAAATTCATCTTTTTTGGTTGAAATAAATAAATTTGAAATATTTTTATTTTAATCTAAAATTATTTGATTCTGTTCATAAGTCAGGGAAAGTGAAAAACTTGTCAGGGAAAAATCAGGGAATTTTTAAAATTAAGTGATTCGGCCACCCAGTATATAAAATGAAACTCTTCTATAGCGCCGATTTTGGGGCTGACAGTGGATGGGAACTGACTCATTGTAGCCCGCTCCGCTTTTGTTTACCTACCTGCGGCGCGGCGTCGATTCACGGAAGGGCTTTTTTCACTTTTAATTAAAATCCAGTTTTTTTTTAGTTTTAAATTTGATCTATAATATATTTCGAAGTATTTCATCGAATCTGAAGAGCTCGTGATGCAGCAGTGTCAGATTTCATTAGCGTTTCCTCGTGATTGCTTATTGTGAATTGCATGCAGTACAAAACAAAGTCCTAAGTAGAATCGTGCACGCTCTCAAGTATACTTGTCTACAGCAATTAAACCAACTTGTAAAATAAATGACAAAGAGTATTATCCAAGCTTCGGTTTAAAGCGCCAAGACGGTGTTTACGCCTGCTGCATCTAAATAGATTATGTTACGTGCAGATTCAATCTAACCAGTAATTAAGTTCATGTATAAAAATTGTTGAAAGTTAAAAAATTAATTTTAATCCAAAAAAAGGTTTTTCCACTAAACAGTTACATTTTCAACCGAAGACTTACGCCTTCAATCAGAAAATAAATACATTTTTTAACAATGCAGTTTAACTTTTACCCACAGAGTTGAATTTTCAATTAAAAATTATATTGATTTTCAACCAAATAGCTGAACTTTGAACCAAAGAGATGAATTTTCAACTAATAATATAAATCTGAAAAAAATTATTTCTTAACAGTGAATCGACCAAATCTTTCAAACAACACAGTTAAATACTCCAGCAAAGAAGAGGAATTTTTAACCAAAATGTTACATTTTTTTTATAAAAATAAAATTCGTATAAAAATGGTTGTATTTTTTGTTAAAAAGGATTTCAAATGCCTTTCACGATCAACATATAAATTTCTAAACAAGAAATAAGTTTTGACAACGAAAAAATTGAATTTTTAAACCAAAAAGAATAACTTTTTGATAACATTGTTGAATTCTCAACCAAATAGTTGAATTTTTATCCAAAAAATGTGAAATTTCTCTTAAAACAGATGAATTTTTATTAAGAAAAGACCATTTTTTTGTAAAGTTGAACTTTCATCCAGAAAAAATTTCAGTTCATTTTTCAACACCAAAATATAAATTTTCAACAGAGTTTCTAGGAAATAGTTGAATTTTCAACAAAACAGTTCCATTTTCAACTAAGAAACATGCAATATTTCTACTAAGAAACATGGATTTTTAAATTAAGAAGACTAGTTTTCAGAAAATTTTTCATCCAAAACAGATTTCAGTTGATTTATTAGCAACGAAAAACAGTTGAATTTTTGACCCAAAAGACGAATTTTTAACAAACTAGTTGAATTTGAAACCAAAATGGATGTCTTTTTGAGCAAATTGTTAAACTTGCAACCAAATAATAAAATTTATAACTAAAAAGATAATCTTTGGGGGAAAGTTTTTGCGAATTTTCCAAAATTACGTTCACGAGTAAAGGAACCCTCCCCCTTTCGTAACAAAGCCTAACAAAATGTATCGACACATAAATACTATTAAATAAACAATTTTAACCGGAATTTTTTTTTTAAAGTTTAACTTCAATTCCCACCTTAATCAGTACAATTAACAATGCGAATATTTTCTTCAATTTTATCAATAATTTTTTATTGATCCTTCTTGAATTTGAGATAACTTTCGTACATGCATAAATATTTTTTCAATTAACTGTAATAACACAAAAAAATTCAAAGGATTTGAAGGATTTTAAGTTATTTTTATAGGTCCAAAAATATTTAATATCGCCATTATTTAGTATCACGATTTAATTATTAATGAAGAAATTCTTAAAAGATAAAATATTCTTGATTATGAGAACGATTTAAAACATATAAAAATGGTTTATGTAACAAATTTTATGTTTCTCGGGCTTTTTTATATCGCCGTAAATGTATTTTCAGCGACCTAAGTATATCCAATTAAAAAAATTCTTTAATGGCGGAAATCATTAAAAAACACTTTAAATTATTTAAAAACTAAAAGATGTATTCTTTCCTCTTTTTTGAGCTATTTTTAATCTGTACTCTGCTAAAAAATTTTACCGGATCCTACAGGGCCTAAAGGTTTCAAATTTCGGAAATGAGAAGATTTTTCACGAAAATATAGAAGTAAATTATTTTAAATATAACTTATATCGCTACCGTGTTCAATTTAATTCGAAAAGCTTTAAATTTCTGATAAATCAAGTAAAAATATTGCATTTTCAGCAAAATGGATAAAGTTTGAACGAAATCGTTGAACTGTCCACCAAAATTTTTTAATTTTCAGTTTAGAAATTAATTTATAATAAAAAATGTTGTTAAACAAATATTTAAACTTTAAACTAATTAGATGAATCATCAACAACAAAAGCCGATTGTTTAACGAAGTAATGCCATTTTTAAGCAAAAATATGAGTTCGCAGCGAAAACTGTATTCGTTTACGTGTGAATTAAAATGAAGAATTTTTAGAAAAATAGAAAAAACGGATCGTTTAAATTATTTAACTGTAAATATAAATAATTAATGATTTTTAAAACTCAGCTGTATTTCTAGTATTAAAAATTTAACTAAAATTAATTCTATAAGACAATTCTGCATCTGTTCAAAATTGAATAATTTACAGATGTTAACATTGAATATTGAACTTTTTAAATTCGAAAGCCAATTTAAAAATAATTTCAAATTAATAGATTCATAATAATCAAACGCTTTAATTGAATTTCAAATCCTTTGCGAATATGTTTTTACTCTAAAATATTCTATTTTTAACCCCTTCAATTTGAAATTTGTTAATAAAAAAAAAGAATTTCAATATTCAAAACTCTGCAATTCGGAAATAGAAAACCTTGAATTCTTAGATTTTCAGAGTGCTAAATTTAAACTTGAACGTCGCAGTTTTAATTGTTCCATTTAAACCCATTTTTAATTTGTTAGTGAACGTGTTTAATTTTGATGTATAAATAAAACAATTAAACCATTATGGATTTGAAATTACTTACAATTAAAATGATTCAACTGACATGGATTTACGTACGAAAAACATCTGAATTTCAGAATTATCATTTTAAAAGAAAGGGAAGGATTGTTTTCGGTATTTATTTTCTTTCCGAATTGGAGGAACTTTTTTCTATTTTAGATTTTAATTGAGTTGCAGGTCGGCAAATTTGGTATTTTTAACATTTTTATTGATTTTGAAACAATAAAATTTTAGCTTTTAATTTTGATTGAATTGACAGAGGAGTGGATATTTTACGTTTGATATTTGTATCAATTCAGAAATAAGGACATTTTTGTTTTCAATCTTTTATAAATTAGAAGGATTTTTTTTATTTTTAACATTTTTATTGAGTTGAAAGGAAAAAAATCGTCGATTTTTTTTAATCGAAGAGAACCGTTTTCGTACTTATCATTTTAATTAAGTGGGAACAGATGAAATTTCAGTTACTTTTTTCAGAATTATAGAAGAGGCCATTTTTTATTTTTAACATTTTTATTGAGTTTAAAGGAAAAATTTTTTTCTGAATTTTAAGAGTAAAATTAAAAATTTTTAATATTTTGATTTAGTTGGAGGGAGGAAATTTTGGTTGTCAATTTTTCCTGTTTTGGAAGAAACCATTTTTTCTTTGTAGCATTTTCATCGAGTTGAAGACGGAACTTTTTGTGCAATATTTTTTTTGATCTGGAAGAGGGTGATTTTTTATTGTTAACACTTTATTGAGTTGAAAGAGAAGACATTTTTTAAATTTCTGGATTAGTAAAGAGGCATTTTTCGTTTTTAATAAGATTTTCAGCGATTTGGAAGCGAGGAAATTTTGGTTTTAATTTTTTCTAAAATGGACAAGGAACATTTTTTATTTATAAGATTTTCTCCGCATCTGAAATGAAAATGTTTTCAGTTTCAGGATTCCGAATTTTTTAATTTCAACGACCGGGAAAAAACCGGGAATATTTTTCCTCGATTAAAAGGACCACCTTACTCACCGTGCTTGAGTAATCTATGAAAGCCTTAACAGAAAATTGAAAGAAGATCAATATTCCTTATTACGTTCTATAGACCTTTAAACCTATTTCTATAACTTGAATTTGATTCGTTCAGGTTCTCAGTGCCATGAGTTTTTATCCTAATCGATCAATCAATTTTTCCAGATTCAGATACGGAAGAACGGCTGCAGCAATGCTGAAGCCTGTACTCTTTTTGACGACCCTCTTCTGGGTCGGATCTGCCCTGAATGGTGAGCTGGTGGAACAAGAATGCCCGGTCGACTGTCACTGTCACTATTTTCGAATCAACTGGGTGACAGATTGCTCGGAAAGCAACCTCACCAGCATCCCTTACGACGAGCTCAGTTCCAACGTTTACATTCTGGACATGAACGGCAATAACATTGCTCACGTGGGCCCTTTTCCCCGAGACATCAAACTTCGAAGGCTTCAAATGGCCCACAATTATTTGACGCAGCTTTCTTACGAATCATTCGCTGGATTGGTCTACCTTCTCGATGCGGATTTCTCATACAACAGAATCAAGAAGATAGATCCAGAAGCTTTTAGGTACATACTTATACTTTCTTTTAGTTCCTCAAACGTATTTTCGCTTGAATCTGGGAGAAAACTTTAAATCTGGCTCATGACTAACGGACAGGGATCTGGATTTAGGGAAGAGCTATAAACACTTACTGCAAGGGAAAGGGGTTGTGAAGAGCCGCTCTTGAGTGATAAATTGTCCTCCATAATGTCTAGCATGCAATATTCACGAAAAGGGACCATTAACCTTTCGAAAATGCTTTTAGTGTGTCGTTAATAAATTTCAAGTATCTAGATTGAATTTTAATATTTGCAGGTCGCATAGCTTATTTCCCACTTTATTATATACAAAAATTAGTAGAAGTAGGTTCACGGCGCCTACAAAAAAGGATTTAGTAGCCTATTAAGTCTTTAATTAAGCTATTCAAACATCACCCTCATAATTTCCCGATCCGTACCTATTTCTTCTTCCCACACTGCAACCCTCGTTTCCCTTTTCAAGTTCTTCCTCATCTACTTCCCCCTCTACTGTGTTTCCCTAGTTCGATTTCCATCATTTCCCTTACTTTCATTACTCCCCCTTCCCTAAATTATCCCCACTTCTACTTCACCCACACTCACTTCCCCTAATCCCCACTTCTTCTATCCCCTCCTCTCATCATGCTACTTCTCTACTTATTTCCCCTCCCCTAATTTCCCATCACTTTCTTTCCTTCTACTCCCTCTAATCATCCACCCCTCATGTCCTTCACTTCCATACTTACCCTACCCTCATTTCCTCTAATTGCCTTTCCCATATTCTCTACTAAACATCCCCTTATTTCCCCTCAAATCTCCTACTTTCCCTTACTTCTACTTCCCCATTCCTCACGTTCTATATTTCTCCTTCTTGAGTTTCCCTACTTCCGCTTCTATTATTTGCCCACAGTAGCCCTCCTTAATAAAATGTACAACGGACGGACGGACACCCAACAGAAACTACTACGGTTTCTGTTTGGGTCTACGAAGCCCTAGAAACTTAAGTATTACAATTTCAAATATCCGAATTAGGGTAGTCCAAATTTATACCTCTCGGCTGTTCTTTATAGGGTTACGTAGCCCCGGGCAGAAACAGGCAATATTCATTTGATCTCGGTCTACCTGCTCATCTTACCCTCTCCACTCGACTTCCCCTCACTTCGCTGACTGAGCGAGAGCACTGCCTCGAGCCTTGGCAGGAGGAATAAAATATCAAACATAAAAATATTCTATTTTTGCAATCGGCAATTTAAAAATATTATATTCGGGAATGGAACAGTTTTTCTTTTAGAAAATTCGCCTATTGACAATTCAACTGTTGAAATTTGTAGAAAATTCGTGTGTTGTTGATTAAAATGTGCAATTTTGTTCCAAATTTATCTCTGGGAAATTTAAATTTGGAATTTAAAAAAATAGATGAATTTTTAAACAATTACCTTGAAGAATGTTATACGTAAATAGATAAATTTTCAACCAAACAAGAATTATGTTTAGTTACCAAAATTAATTAAAAGTTTTAAAAAACGTTTTTTCCACCAAAGAGATGAATTTTCAAATAAAATGATATATCTTAAAAAACAAAGCTCACGATTAATGATTTAACTAAGCATCGGTTTTAATTATTTTTTGAAATATAAAATACTATAATGTGTTTATTATAGTATTATTATTTATTTTTATTAATTATTTTTGTGTTTTTAAAGATTAAGAGTGTATGCAATAATAATTAGAGGATGATCTTCAAATTAAATATATTCTATATTAGGAGCAGAATTATATTATAATTCTTTTGATTTCGCTGAAAAATAATCTATATTAGTAGTTACAATTTTTTATTTTTATTAAAATTTTAATAATAATTGATATTATTTTTTTCGTGTAACTTTTCGTGAATATCGATAAGATAAATTAATCATATTAATCTGAAATAGATTCTTACCTGTGCATTTAAATTTGATATTATATTTATAGTTAATTAAATGGTTAATAAATACTAATATCTCATTAAATAATAAATGGTAATATGTAATTTTGCAAAGAACTAAAAAGTATAAAGACTCCACATATGCTTAAAATTAAAACATTGTAATATATTTGAATTTATAATAGATTACAACTCCATCCTGAGGAATTTCATTTTTTTTCTTTTAATTTTTCCTTATAGAGAATTAAAACAATATAAAAATTAAATTCTTTGTAATAATTATTAACCATTTAATTAACTATAAATATAATATCAAATTAAAAATCTTTGGCAAAAATATTTTTCAAATTAATATTATTAATTTATCGTATCGATATTCAGGAAAAGTTGTACGAAAAATAATAATATCAATTATCATTAATATATTTATATTTTATATTTTATTTTGAAAAATCAGTAAAACCAATGCTTAGTTAAATAATTCATCTTTAACCTTAATGGAAAATTAAAGATTTGGCAGCTGAAAATCAATGAATTTTACAACTTAATAGTTGATCTACTTTGTTAAAAATGCATTTTTTCGTTTAAGATTCATCATTTTAGTAGAAAATTCTTCTCAATGGTTGAAAAATCGTTTTTTAAAATTTGAAATTAATTTTTTTAACTAAAAATAAAAATTGTCTGGTTGAAACTTCATTATTTTAGTGTGATATTTATCTCTTTGTTTGAAAAATATATTATTTTGTTAAGAATGAATTTTTTAATCTGAAAATTCAAATATTCCATTTTTGGTTGAAAATGTATCTTTTCAAGTATTACATTCTTCTAGGTATTTGGGTACAAATACATATATTCTGTTTAAATTGCAAATTTAAATTTCCTAGAGACAAATTTGCTACAAAATTGCTATTAACATCACACGAATCTTTTACCAATTTTACTGTTGAATTTTTAACAGTTAAGTTGTCAACCAAATTCAGCAGTTGAATTGTCAACAGACGAATTTTCTACAAAATAAAATTGTGAATTTTCAGCTATACTACGGAATATTCCATAATGCTAGCTAGCCAGGGTCAAAACATTAACTAAAATCTTTGATTATTTATTCTAATTTTAATCTTTTCATTGCAAATAACATATCGTTGGAATTTCCAAAAAACAGATTCCGAATATAATATTTTTTAAATTGCTGATTTCAAAATTACAAAATTTTTATGTTTGGTATTTTATTCCTCATTGGGGCAAAGGGACCCCCCGCTGGCAAGGCTCGACACAGCGTTCATGGCTCACGCTAAGTCAGCGACGTGAGGGAAAGTCGAGTGGAGAGGGTAAGACGAGCAGGTAGACCGCGATCAAATAAAAATCGCTCGCAGAAACACTCAAAGTTTCGATTAGACGTCCGTCCACCCATATTCCTTTTTTAAAAGTAGGTAACGTGAGGAGGAATAAGGGGAAGTAAAGTAGGAGAATGAGAGGAAGTTGGCTAAGGGAAGTGATGGAAGGGGAACTAGAGGAAGTTAGGGGTAATTAAGAGGAGGAGAAGTAGGGAAATTATGTTGAGTAGGGGAGGGAAAGTGAGGGCTGGAAAGGGAAAGTAGGAGAAATGGAATTTTATGGGTGGAACCGTGGAGAGGATGAAGGGGAGGAAGAAGTTAAGGAAGGCGGGGCGAAGGTTGAAATGAGGGAAGAGAAGCGGAATTGAAAAATTTAGGAGGAGTCAGTAAAGGGGGACCCGTTCATTTTTCGGAACGGTAAAAATTAAGAAAGGTAAAATTTCAGAATGGGTTATAATACATAATGGTAAAACTTAGGAATAGCAAAAAGTAGGAAAGAGCAATAAGTCGGAAATCTAAAACTCTGAAAGATATTTCTTCGGAAACCAAAGAAACGGAATGGGTGAAAATTCAAAAGCGTTAAAATTAGGAAGGTGAAAAATTAGGAATATTTAAATATACGGAGAGGAAAAATTCGGAAAGTAGAAAAATTCGGCATTGTTAATAAATATACCTATTAGCAGGTGTTTAATTGTTTATTTATGGTAGCAAACAAATGTTTATCGTAGCGAATTTAAATATCATATCATAATAAATTTATGTTGTACATTGAAAATTGTTTTTGTATTATATAATGATAAAAAATAATTATTTTTCGTGAAAATTTTAAAATGATGTATATCATAAATTTAGTATGATATGCTATTCAAATTTACTGTGATAAATATGTGCATGCTACCATAAATAGAAAAACTATAGACCTGCTAATAGCAAGATTTATTTACTATTCCGAATTTTTCCTCTCCGTATTTTTACTTATTCCTAATTGTTCACCCTCCTAATTTTAAAGTTTCCGAATTTTTACCCATTCCGCTTCTTTGGCTTCCGAATAAATACTATGCAGGGTTTTGGATTTCTGATTTATTCCTTTTTCCGAATTTTTGGTATTCCTAAGTTTTACCATTATGTATTATAACCCATTCTGAAATTTTACCTTTCTTAAATTTTATCCGTTCCGAAAAATGAGCGGGTCCCAGTAAAGGAAAGAATGAGAGGAGGGGTGAACGACTTAATCAACGTCGTATTGGAAATGGTTAAGCTGCGATATGCCATTTTGGTGCCAAAAATCAGAACTAGACGAGTAGGTCGAATTTTAAATATGCACTTTAATTTGCGCATAAAATGTTTTTACGATTTTTTTGTAGTTTGAATTGTTGATTGCTTACTAAAAATAAGTCTTTATCGAAAACAATGTGTTTTAAATGGAATTTCCATTTTATGTGTGAAAAAAACATATTAAAAATGATTTCACACCAAAAATAATTATTGTACTATTTATTGTAAATTTTAACACACTATAAACTGAAAGTATATTTTTATTAATTTATAGACGAAATATTTACCATCTAAAAAATATAACCTAGTAAATAAGTTGGAATTAGTATTTCAAATCCAATCGTCTATTAATCATATTATTTGCTAAATTTTCTAGATCTTTGCTAGATATATTAATTACAATTCAATTGGGCTGTTGACGTGCCAACACTTAAATGATATAGTAAAATCATTTTTGTTTTTATTAGTAAAAGATTTTTGACCACGTGGTCCGATTTACGCCAATTCAATTTAAAATTGTAGAATTCAAGATTTTCTCTATTCTATATTACACATAAATCAAACATTTTTCTGTACCTTTGCATTTAAAAAATTTAATTTCGTAATAAAAATAAAGTAATATGATAAATTTATACGATAAATAAGTTATTAATTGTTTTCGTAATGTTTAACAATTATATTTAAAATTAGAATTACGAGCGAGTTTATTAAATTTTGAATTGGGAAAAAGACCTGATGTTTATAGTTTTTTTTTTGTTTTTCAATTAATTCATTAGAAAATTTAAAATTCCGGCGATAATATCCGGAAATTATATTTATAAACATTTAATTAACTAAAAAATAAACTAAAAACGATATCAAAGAGTTTATTGGCTTCGTTTTAAAGTGTCCGTTACATTATTAGTTAATATTTACGTTTATTCTCTGTTTTTGATTTTTTCGGAATCAAATCTGTTTTTCGGTTTGCAAAAGTTTTTCACGGTCAACGAAGTAAAAAAATCAAACTCTAAAACTAAAATTTTTCCCATTTGAAGTAATGCAAACTGAGCTGCAAAAAATTGAGCAATTACATTTTTTTATAAACTGATCACTTCTTAAATTATAAGTTAAATTATTTTCATTTCAAATAGTTCAAACATCCTTAAAAAGCTTCCAAATTTTAAATTATGTCTGAAATCTTATCAGAACTTGCAAACATTTTTTTCAATTATGTAATTTTTTCCTAAAATAGTTCCTACATTTTGTTTGAAATCCTACGAAATTAAGAATATTTTCTTAAAATAATCCACATTCACTTTTGACAATTTTGGAAATCTTTTTTAACATTTTCTTTAAATTAATTTTTCAAAATGAAAACATTATTTTCAATTTATATTTTATTTTAAATTTAGCCATCCTAGACGTTCAAAGTTTATTTTTTTGTTCAGTTTTGAATTTTGTTTTCTTATCGCTGATCTAAAATAAACACTCAAATTTTTGTTTTGATTAAGGTATTGATCTTTTTCTTAATTGAAAAAATTTCAATTTCTCAAATTTTAGACTGAAACAATATCTGAAGTTTAATCAGTTTTAATATAATAAATAATTATTAATTAATAAATAATAATTACAAATATGTTATTCTGAAGCTATTTTTAAATCTATTTTAAATTAATTGAATTGAATTAATTTTATTACAATAACTGTTGGTTTCGGAAAAATACGATTTATATCTGAGTTTAAAAAATTAACCTTTATCAGTGTTTTTCGAGGAGCCTTCAAGAAATAAAATACGCAGGATAAATTTTAATTTTGACCTCCACAATTTTTCTTCATAATGGCTTAAAAGTGCCCCAAAAACCAAAAGTGGCAATAATTATTCATAAAATAAACACTCATAACTATTTCTTTCTTTTTTAACATTAATTGCTTTTATTAGACAACTAACATGTTTGTAATTATTTTGTAAGTTTTTTCAATTGTTTTGAAAATGTATTATTATTCATTTTCCCTTATTACTTAATATTTACGTCATTCAAATATTACAGGGTGCCCGCTGAACCGAAAAACCGGGAAATATCAGGAATTTTATGAGACCGGGAAAAACCGGGAAATGACAGTTCATTTATTTTTTGACCATGAATTTTACAAATTTTTAAAAGAAAAAAATCTGGTCAAGTTTGATTTTAGCAGTATTTTAAAATAATTAGTTGAAATGTTATACGTTTCAATTATGATATAATTCAGTTTACAATGCTTAAGTGGAAAATCTTTCCTTTAAAAAATGCGACTTTAAAAACGTAAAAATATAAAATTTGGAAAGTTTGAAATCGACAATTATGGGTTTAAAAAAATTGTTGGAATCAGTTCGAAATTTAAGAATTTCCACATTTTAACTTAGAAATTAAACCGTCTAAACTGGATAGTCAAGCAATTAAGTAAATGAGAACGCCCGGTTGAAACTATTTTCAATTTTAAAATAACTTCAAAATAATAGATTTATAATTATTATTTATTGAATATAAATTTTGTATTCATTTCTTATATTCAAATTTCTTAAATTTCAGATGTATTTTTAGTGTAATATTTGAAAATTTGAAATTTTTTATTAAGAAGAAGATCAATTCCTTAATTTAAAAAAATTTGAGTGATCATTAAAAATCAATGATTAGAAAACACATTCAAAACTGAAAAAAAAGTTTGAACGTTACAATTTTTATGTATACATGCAGTTTTGCTATATAAATAAATATTGAACACCTTTTATTCCTAGAAATAATTCAGGTACGTTGAAAAGATATTTCAAAGTTACTGTAAACTTGTAAAGATTCAAAATTAATGTAAAATTTGAAATTATTTCAAATAATATAAAGGAAGTGTCACGTATACCGACAAAATCCGACTATTCGTACTTAAATTTCGGTTCCAACAGCCCAGAATAGCCGAATTTAAAATTAAATATAAGTTGAAAATGATTTTTTCATTTTGAAAAATTAATTTTAAGAGAATATTTAAAAATATATCCAAAATTGTAAAAAATGAATGTGGAATATTTTAAGAAAATATTTTTAATTTTGTAGTATTTTTTAAAATGTTTAGGATTTATTTTATGAAAAAATCAAATAATTTTTAAAATGTTTAGAACTTTTGAAAAGATTTCAAAAATAATTTAGAATTTGAAAAAATCTAAAATAACATAAAGATTTTTAAAGATTTTGAAATAAAATTTTAAAGCTTTTTAAGGAATTTTAAACTAATTGAAATGAAAATATTTTAACTTCCGTTTTAAGTAGAGATCAGTTTATAAACAATAAAATCGCTCAATTATTAATGTTTTTAGCTTTAGAGTTCCATCTTTTTACTTTGCGTTCACCTTGAAAAATGTCTACGAGCCGAAAAACAGATTTAATTTCAAAAAGATAAAAAAACAGAGAATAAACATAAATATTAACTAATAATTACACGGGCACTTTAAAGCCAAGCTAATAAATTCTTTAATAACATTTTTAGTTTATTTTTTACTTAATGAAATGTTTACAAATATAATTTCCGTGTATTATCGCCGGCAATTTTAATTTTGATATAAACATATAAACATCAGGTGTGTTTCCCATTAAAAACTTTTAAACATTCTTGTTCATGTAAGCACTAATCTTTTATCCGTTAAAATACAAGGTCCAATAATCTCGTTCGTAATTCTAATTTCAAATATAATTGTTAAGCATTATGAAAAAATTAATATCATTGATAAAAAATAAATATGTTTGCGAATTACACAATAAGGAGAACAAAGTTCAATTTTTCCGTAATAAAGGCATTATAACAATTATTATTAGCACAATTATCCAAGCTTATTGATGGAAATTGTATTTATTAACATTTTATTAAATAAAAAATACCATAAAAAAGTGTAGGTCAAAAATAAAATACAGCCCCATTACCAAAGAAAAAAATTTACAAAAATGATGTAAAGAAATGTTTAAGATAGTTGTGCATGCCAAAAGTCAGATATCTGAAAAAAATAGTTTTTCTATGATTTTAAGAATCAAAATATTATAACTGATGTTATTCCAAATAAAAACATTATTTTGTATAACAATATTTAAAATTCACAAAAAAACATTAACTTCAACCATGTTTTTTGCATTGAATTTTCATTCTCTACAATTCTACTGTTTCCAATTTTGAAAGTAAATTTTTGTACGGCTTCTATGGGTTCTTCTATGAATATAAATCGTTAGAACAATTTGTTAAAAGACAAATTTTGTTGAACAAATAATTATATTTTAAGATTATTTAGTTAGTTTTAAAATTGGAAATAGTAGAGTTGTAGAGAATGTTTTTTCCGGAAAAAGTAGGCAGTCATTTATTAAAAGGAAATCACTTTTCAAAAATTGGTAAGCGACAGTCATAAAAGTTCAATTGTAAAAAACATGGTTAAAATTAATTTTTTTCTTTGTAAATTTTAATATTTTTCATAACAAATAACTTTTTCTATTTGAAATGACATCAGTTATAATATTTTTATTCTTACAATCATAGAAAATCTACTTTTTCAGATATTTGACTTTTGGCACGACAACTACTTTTAGCAAATAAAAATGGTTTAAGCAATTACAAATATGTTGAAAAATGAGTTTTCTAACATCTGCTTAACGTAAATATTCAGTAATAATAGACATTCTAAAAAGAAAATTTAAAGTAGAGTTTTCATACCTTTTTTATGAAAAGTTATAAGTAAATAATAATGGCTTTCTCATTAATCACAGAAAAATCTACCTTTTCCTTGGCCGGGAAAAAAACCTTATTTAAACAAATTGAAGCTTTTGCATGGTTGTAAACTATTCAAAAAATAATTACAAACGTATCAATTGTCTAATAAAAACAATAGATGTCACAAAGAGGAAGAAATGGTGCTCATAGGTGCCAATTTTACGAAATATTTTTATTTTTGGTTGTTTAGGGTCAGAATTAAAATTTATTTAGCGGAAATTATTCCTTGAACGTTCTTCTAAAAAAGGATAATAGTAAAAGCCGACATGATTTTTTTAAAACCCTGTTCTGTGATTCAATTCCCCGTGGAGCGAAGGAGATCTTTTTTCAACAAAAATTTAATTTTTAAAATGTTTAATTCATATCTGCATCTAGTCTGAAAAGGAATTTCTGTTATTCTCTGATGATAATAGAGATTCCCAGTGATGCGAAGGTGAAGATCTTTTTTCAGAAAAAAATTTAATTTAAAACCCTGATATCGTAACTCGTATTTTTGCGAGTAAACAACAATTTGCCCACGTTAATCTTATGGGAAATTGTCCAATATTAATTTTTGGAATCACCCTAAACCAAATTCAAAAGAATTTCATCTTTGAAACAATTCTAATTTTCCGTTGCAAAAAATCTTTTAAAGAAACATCTAGAATTATGAAGTTAGATTTGAATATTAGCAGAACTTGGATAAATTAAGGAATCCAAACTAATAAACACATTTTAATTAACAGAGACAGTCCAGGAATGATAACGCTGGAGCTTCAGCACAATCCCTTGGAGGAGGTGGAGGGTCACTTTTTGAACTGTCGAACCTTGCTTCACCTGGATCTCAATACATGCGGAATCCATCGATTAAATGATCGTTTTTTCCACAATACCACGAATCTGAATAAGCTCGACCTTTCAAACAACCCCCTGCAGAGAATTGAACCAGGTCCCTTTGACCACCTAACAAACCTGGAATATTTGAAGCTGAACAGTTGCAACCTGACCTACATTTCCCCAGAAGCCTTCTCCCAATTGGAGAACCTTCGAGAGCTTGAAATGGCCGACAATGACCTAAAGAGTATCAGTTGGACGAGCATTCTGGCTCCCCTGGTGCGTCTAGAACACTTGGACATTAGTCATACTGGAATAACTAATCTGCCAGGTGACGCCTTCGCCAAAAACTTGTACCTCCGCAACCTGGTGCTCGCCCACAACGAGCTCACACATCTGGACGTCGGCAATACCCTAGGACACAATCTTCACAGCCTCCAGTCTCTGGACCTCTCCAACTGTAACCTGAAAGATCAGCTTGGAGAGGAAGCTTTCAGAAATGCCAGTAAGTTACGAGTTCTCAATCTCAATGGAAATCCAACGTTTGCTGGAAACTTGACAGAAGTTCTGCGCCATCTGCCAACATTGCACAAACTGTCTTTGAGCAACTGTAGCCTCGAACAGCTCCCGAACGCATTCGATGTTTTAGAGAATCTGGAGGAACTCGATGTCTCCCACAATCCCTTGTCAGACGCTTTTGTTAGATTGAATCCTCTCAAATCGCTGGAGTTCCTAGACATGTCTTACTGCAATTTAGGCCACGTAGGGAACAATACCTTCGCTCAGACGACCTCTCTCAAGAAGCTCGTTCTCTCGGGAAACAAACTCCATAATCTTGAACAAGGTCTCTTCGCCAACTTGACTCGTCTCGAGTCCTTGGAACTGAAGAACTGTGACCTCAAAAATCCCGTTGATCCGAAGGTCTTTGGCGATCGAGTCTTGATGGACATCATCGAATTGAAACTCAGTGGTAATCCTCTCGTAATTCCAGAGGACGGTCCTCTACTTCCAAAGCAACTTTCTGGCCTCGAGATTCTCGATTTGAGTAATTGCAGTTTGAAGAATCTGCAAGAGAATGTGTTCGCGCGAACAAGAAACCTAACGCAGCTCAACCTCTCTGGAAACAAGATAGCAGGTCCGGATAATCTCGCAGGTCTCAAGAAACTTGAACAACTTGAGCACCTTGACCTGAGCAATAATAATCTCCAAACGATTCATCCCCGAGTATTCAAAGCCAATCCTCGACTTCTATCTGTCAACTTGATGAACAATCCCTTTGTCTGCAACTGCTCAATTGTGGACGTTTGGAACTGGGCAGTTGAGGTCAAAAGCGATCTGAATGTCCTTGTTGGAAGCCAGCCCTCGTACTTTGCTGCTGATGCCGCGAAACTTCGCAAGAGTCTGTCCTGTTCTTACGATCTGGTGACCTACCGAACCATAATGGATCAGAATCGAAGTGCAACAGATCGCAGGCCATTCTTGCGCAAAGGCGATCTCACGCCGAACCGAACATGGGCCAAGTACATTCGCGAGTCAAGTTGCGGAAAGTCATGATATACGGGGGCCAGATTTCAAGATCCGATGACAAATGCCTATCAAGAGTCAACTGATAGGCGCAAAGTAGAACTCTAGATACGTTCAATTTTAGTATTCAGCTATGAACGAACTGCAAGTACAATCCGTGTTAGATTTTAGTTTAGACTGATATTTTCGAGCCTGGCAGTAGGTTAAATTAAAGATAATTGAGATTATGATTATGGATAAGATCAATTGAGATTAAAATGAAGATCAAGATTAGGGTGGGTCGTTTATCGTAAAAAATTTTTCGATCTAATCCCGTTGCGGAAGATCTGTGATCCGTATTCGAGTATTGCCGAAAGAAGCAAGCGTATTCATAGAGATTAGGAATGGAACTTGTGCTAGCAAGGATCATCAGCGACATTATCAGTGTTGCTATTTAAAGTCTTCTTCGATTTTCACATAACCACGATCAATTTCGCTGAAATGAAACCTAGTTTTTGAAAAGCGAACGTCATTTTTTGTCTGGAACAAAACAGTAACTACGATCTGTTGTCTTAAAGAACAAAATGTTTGCTGAAATAGGCGGAGTCATAGCTGAATTCAAGAGAGCATATTCTAAGAGTTCGTAGAGGTTGTTATACATCGGATACTGAAATCTAGCCGTGTCACCGTACGCAAAACCAAAAAGACGCAAGATGCAAATTTGAATATTCTGTAGAATATTCATGAGAAAACTTTTTTCTTTTTCAATTGTTATCAGAGTTTCGAGTTGTAATTCAATTTCCGCAATTGTCTCATGGACGCTTTTATGAATACGTAATTACACGTGTACGTAATTATGGTTACTTTAAAAATCACTCAAAGTTACGACCGTAGGTAGTTTAACGAGCATTCGTATTCTGAAAATTGAATACCCTTGAAGGCCATTTTTTTTTTGTTCTTTGCTGTTTTCTGAACGTTTTAATACTTAAGTTTTGAGATAAGAAGTTGTTTTTTTTACATATGTTTATTTTCCTTTCACGCCGGATGGATTAAGTTATGATTAAATAAATATTCCATCAAAAAGAAATTTTAGGAGAGGGTTCCATGGAACAAGTTTTGTAAGATTTTGCGTTTTTTTTAAGCTAGAAGTTAGAACGTGGTTATGATCAACACTGGTGAAGATTAGTATGATTTCATTGTACCCATCTCTGTATAAGACTGTTTAATAAAGGCGTCATTTTTC
The DNA here is from genome assembly GCF_010883055.1 of Belonocnema kinseyi. Lineage (NCBI taxonomy): Eukaryota > Metazoa > Arthropoda > Insecta > Hymenoptera > Cynipidae > Belonocnema > Belonocnema kinseyi. The sequence continues at coordinate 86,477,227 of NC_046665.1, forward strand.
TTCTTATTTGTTTGGAGCCTTAAAATTTGTTTACTTTTTTTAACGATTTTCTTCTAATTGGCTATAAATTTTCTCATTAGCTGATTAAGGACAGTCAAAAATGTTACACTTCCAAGCTAAAAAGATTAATTTTTAACAGAAACAGCTGGAGTTTCTTCCGTTACTTTAATTTTCTACCAAATTGTTGAATTTTTAAGCAAAACAGACGAGTTCTGTAGAAAAAAGCTTAATTTTAAACCTTAAAATTACTCATTTCCGCCAAAAAAATGTAATAGGGTATATTAAAACAAAAAAGACTGTTATTTAAAAAAAACAGTTAAATATAAAAAATACGAATTTTTAAGAAAATACTTGAATCCTTAACTAAACCGAATTAATTTTCAACCATACAGTTGCATTTTTAACAAACAAACCAAAATTTTCTAAAAAAAAAGACGAATTGTTAGTAAAATACATTTACTTTCTACTAAATACTTAGATTTTAAACCTAGAGGATTCATTTTTTATTAAAAATGTGATTTTCTAAGAAAATTCATGAATTTTAAACCAAAAATCAGAAAGTCAAATTTTCAATTGAAAAGAATAATTTTTCAATAAAAAGAAGACGAATTTTTTACACGACTGTTAAATTTTCAAGCCAAATAGACGAATTCTCTACAAAACAGCAAAATTTTCAACCTAAAAAAATAATTTTGTAACAACAAATGTTATAGTTCATTTTTTAAAAAATTTATTTTAATTAGATAACAGTTGCATTTAACAAAACGATACAAATTTTTAACAAAATACTTGAATCCTAAACTAAAAGAGATTAACTTTCAACCGTACAGTAACTTTTTTAACAAAAGAAAATTGATTTTCGACCAAAGAAGATGAATCGTCAACCAAATAATTGAATTTTTAACTAAATATTTGAATTTTCAACAAAATACATGTGATGTTAGTCCAAATTTTATTTGATTAATTTTTAGTTTATATTTTTTCGTTTTTTAATTTTTTAAATTGAATAGTTCAATTATTTAATTAAAAAAGATCATATTTTATCTAAAATAACGAAACTTTCTACAGACCAGATAAATTTTCAACCCGAGAATTCGATTTTTCAACAAAAAAATTAATTTAATACCAATCAGTCGAATTTTTTAATTTTCAAATTGAAAATACGAATTTTTTACAAAACAGTTGAATTTTCAACAAAATAGTTAAATTTTCAGTTAAAAAATATTTTTTCACAAAAAACGGATAGTTTACTAAAATTCCTGATCTTCAAATTAAAAAAATAACATTTGAAGAAAGTAGATCAACTGTCCAACCAGGAGTTAAATTCTTAATCTAGAAAGATAACGTTTTAATGAAAAATTTTATGGCTTACATTTCAGCAAGAAAAGATTTGAATTTAAAATTAAAAACAATTTGTTGAAACCAACAAAAACGAATTTTTAAGAAAAGACAGTTGCATTTTTAATATCAATTAAATCATTTGCTACCAAAAAATACGAATTTTCAACCAAATTAATGCATCCATTTTGAACCTAATGGTTCAATTTTTGATTAAATTGTTCAGTTTTCGAGCTGCAAATAAGAATTTCCTACAAAACAGTTGAATTTTCAACCCGAAAATATGAGAATTTGTTAGTGAAGGAACAACATTTTAATCAAATTGTTAAATTATCAAGCCAAAAAGACGAATTTTTAACCAAACATTTGAATTCCCAACAAATAAGTATGAATTTAACAAAATGGTTAAAATGTAAACAAAATATTCCACTTTTAAGCGATTTTTACACTTAAAGGGTCTTCTGCGCTTAAAAATCTTATTTTACATATCTCGGCATCTAATGGATATATTTTGAATAAAACAAAGTGAAAAATATTTTTCATAAAAAGCCTAAGATATCAGGTATATTTATGACCCAAGTGATTACGGCCCTTATTTTATATTTTAAAAAACTATATTTTTTATGAATATTTTTATAATGAAAATCAGGGTATGAATTTTAACCCTCTTAGCCTAAACTGGGTATATTATACCCGGACGATATTTTCGGCTCGCTATATAGTTGTTTCAGTTTTGTGAAAATATTTATAGTAATATGTTGAATTCATCTGATTAATTTTATAATATTTATTTTGGTGAGACTCTCATCTATAGTTTAACAAATAAAAATACCCGATTCGTTAATCTAAACCAGAGACATTGAAGTCTAGGCCAAGTACTGTTGACTACCCCTTAAGGCTGAAAGTGTCGGACAACATGTAAATAGTGAAAAATAAGACTACTTTTTTAAGATTTATTCTTCGTATAAATAGAATCTGATTTAGAACAAATACAAATGAATTACTATTACGAATTATTAATTAAAGGCAGCAAAAAACTTTGAAGGGGGTGAAAATCATACCCGAAAAAGGATTATCCAATATAACTTCGGATCTAATTAGTATTTTTTAATGAAAGGAAATAAGGGTTTCTGCTGAATATGGTTACAAAAATAAATAGGCAGTCGCGTAAAATTGTCCAGGGGTGGTCCCAAAAGAATTAATCCCCAAGCGGCGGTGTGAAAACCGTGCCGAAAGATGAATGGCACCTGGGTGAGGTGTCTAGAACGGTGACTCTGGGATATCGGGCGACCTCTCAGAGTAAGAAGCCTTATCCTTGCATGCGGGGCTCTACAAGGATGGACAAACCCCTTTCCCTAGCTTCTCGTGGGAACAACAATGACAACACCAAACATAGTTGTAGTAAGTGCGGTTCAAAACAACAGAACGCGCAGGGCACCCGACAATGGGTCGGCCAACAATGCCGGACACTCTAGACTCTAGAGCTGGGGGAGCCAATGAAAATGGATTCAATGCGATGGATCGGCGGAATCTCGGGACCTTTATGTGGACGGAGCGACTAAATCAGGACTTACTAGAGTGCTACGATGCGAGTGTGGCCTCTGAACGGGGTTACATGGCACGGCTGCATGCTCTGTGGTGCGAGAAACACCTGGAGCTATCGCACTTTTGGCAGCAACGTCTGCGAAACCATGCCGAACTACTTCGAAACAGGGGCTATGTACGCGGAACGCCTAGTCTACCACAGCTAGAACAAGCCGGAAACAGAGAAAGAGAGGCGACACTAAGAGCAACCGCGAGCAGACTTTCAATAGAGGATGAGCTATGCTTTATGATCCGGAGAAACATCAACACCAAGGTTTCTCTCAAGCCTAAAGATCTGGCTGAAATGGATGACGAGCTTCGTTGACATTTTTCCGAAGAATCCGACCTCTGGGCTATCAATTATTGTGTATATAATGCAGCGACAGCTTTGGCCGATGCGAACCGTAAAACAAAACCCACGGTTGATCATAAGACCAAAAGACGAATGCATCAACTTACGATAAAGATAGGCTAGGCAAGACAGTACGCGTCCCGCATTCACTGTGTGATTGACTACATCACATCTGGCAGGAATTTTACCGCCAAGATGCGAAAGTTCGCGCGTGAACTCCGGACCCTTTATCACACACTTAAAAAGTCAAAGCTGCTGACCATCAGGCAGCATATTGTTGAGAGAATACGGATACTCTCTGACGCTAAGAGAAGTCTAGAGCGGAGGGAGAGGTGGGTCAGAGAAAATCAACAATTTCTCTCTGACCCATCTCGACTCTTCCAAGACCCTCCAGTTACTGTCGACCACCCGCCCAAACCAGAGGAGCTCGAAGAGTTTTGGAGAGAAGTCTACGAAGTGCAGCATAGACTGGACGAAGACTCCGAAAATATAAACAGCTTCAAGGAGCTGTGTGATACCCTCATAACACCTGATGAAGAATGCCCACCCATCACTACCGAGGAGGTGAAAAAAGTATTAAGAGAGATGAAGAACTATTCCGCACCGGGACCAGATTATATCAAAACCTTCTGGTGAAAGAAGTTTCCTTCAACCCATCAGCATTTGGCCCGTATTTTCACATCATATTTAAAGTCGGAAGAGCCGATTCTGGAGTGGTTGGTGGAAGAGCACACAATGCTCCTGCCGAAAATAGGCAACTTAGCTGACCCGAAGAATAACAGGCCAATCACTTGTCTGAACACACTGTATAAGATATTCACAGCTATCCTAAATGATATGATTGTTCGGGCATTTGAACCTGTATGGCAAGAAATGTATGAACAACGAGGCTCAAAGAAAGGCGTATCGGGATGTCGGGAGAACCTGCTCATCGATAGATGTGTCTTCAAAGATGCAGCATTCTACCAGCGTGACCTATCGATGGCCTGGATTGATTATCGGAAAGCTTTCGATTCGACCTCCCCTAGACTTATCATCTGTCTTTTGGAAAGCTTAGAGGTTCATCCGCAAATCGTTAGGTGCATAGAGAGATTGATGCCGCTTTGGAAAACCAGATTTACTATCTTATCTGGAAAAAATCGTGTGACAACTAACAAGGTGACCTTTCAGACAGGTTTCTTTCAGGGCGACATCATGAGCCCACTCCTCTTTTGCCTTACATTATTGCCACTATCTCTAGCACTTCGCCATTCCAACGGGTACTTGTGCGGCAAACCTGCAGATCGAAAGTACAAGATCACTCATGTATTTTACATGGACGATCTTAAGATCTATGCTAAAAACAAAGAGCAACTACATCTAGCTCTAAGGATTGTCGAACGATATACTATGGAAATTGGAATGGAATTTGGGTTAGACAAATCCTCTAAGGTTTATTTAAAGCGAGGAAAACTTAATGGCATCCCTGAAGATCCTGAGCTTGTTGATAGAAATGATATAAGACACCTTTGCGCTGGAGAGACTTATACATACCTGGGCGTGCCACAGAGCCGCATTCAGGATGTGACATCTATGTGGCTGAAATTTTACCGCGATTTCGCTGGGAGTGGGTGCAATTTTTCAGATAAGCACCCACTCCCGGCGAAATCCTGCGATTGTCCTTATGAAAAATTTTTAATAAATATATATATAGAAAAAAATCATTCTTATCACCAAGTAAATTTATTTACTTGAATCCTATTTCTTAGCACCAAGAAAATATTCTTTGACAGAAGTAATTTTTATTTAAACCAGGTATATATTTTTTGTTGATCTAAAAAAATGAATTCTTTGGCTGTATTTTTTCGATTGAAATACGTATTTCTTACATTCAGGAAAATGATTTCCTTAATTCAAAAGGTGTAAATTCGTTGAAATGTGATTTTTCGTTCAAAGAAATATATATTTGATTCAAAGAGTTGGATTCTTTGAAATGATTCGGGACACATTTGAATGAATAATTTTTCCATACTTGAATCAAGAATTTAGGTTTATTTAAATCAAAGAAATAATAATTTATTTCAAAATAATATTAATTAAATTACAGTATATACTGTTTTGTCACAATGGGTTCATGCATTTATAGCAATGGAGCAAATATTTATATAAACAAGGTATTTTGTTTACGTAAATTCTTATTTCTTAGGTGGAAAAAATATTTCATTTAATTACTAGAATTAAATTATTCATAGCAAATAAAAATGTATTCCAACGAAGTAATAATTTTTTTTAATCAAAAAATTTATAATTTGACGTCATTTGTTTCAATTGAATACTTCTTTGGATTAAAGAAATATATTGTTAAATTAAAAATCCATGTTTTTGATTTGAACAAATATTTCTTTGGCATTTATGGTTAGGTTTAAATACGGTTTTGCTCCTTAAAATTTCCATATTACGTTAGCGTCGTGGTCAAGGCTGTGGACTTTACACTCGATGGACCCAAGTTCAATTCCTGCTGGTGGTGAATTTTTCATAAAATTTTTTTGTTTCAGATTCATCAAGATTTTAAATTATGTGATTTGTGTTTAAATTCAATCTGTATATTAATAACAATGGTAATTATAATTTAGGCTAAAAGAAATCCAGTTGCTCATTTAGAAAAATATCTACTACAATGGAAGTACTAACTACTTTATTGCACTCGCGCATGGTCTAGGCCAAAGAAATATTTTTTTGAATCAGAGATATATTTTTGTGCTTCAAATATTCAGAAATTTGCTGTGGAGAAATAGTTTTTTAAACCTATAAAATATTTTCTTGACCTTAAAATATATTTCTTTCCTTTAATTCATATTTCTTTATCTCAAAAAAATATTAATTCGAATTCATGGCACATTCATTTGGAACAATGAATCATTCATTTGGTTTAAAATGTATATTTTTTTTTCTTCAATTAATATTTCTTTTCATTCAAAGAAATATTTCGCTTCGACCAACAGATCGTATTTATTTGTTTCAAATAAATATTTCTTTTAAAATAAACAGGACTTTCACTTACTTCAGCCAAGTAAAATTCACTTGGTACCAGTAATCCTTTTTTTCAGTGTATAAATGCATATAAATGCTTCAAAGGGTAGTTAACAGTATTTGGGAGTGGTTAATTAAAAAATCCTGAAACACGTCAATTCAGATATTCGATATTGTAAACGAAAATGCTTTTCTTAATTTTTCTGAATTCATACCCTGTTTTGCAGGATGATACTTTATGAATAAGTTATGAGTATACCTACTACTTTAGGTTTCTTTTTGACAAATATTTTCCAGTTGGTTTTATTAAAAAATATCCATTAGATGCCGAGACATATAAAAAAAAATTTAAGGGTAAAATGTAGGGGTGGTGTTCGCCCCTTAAAAGTGGATATCCGCATATAAAAAATACGTCCCTCTTATCCAAAAATTATGAATATTGGTGAGGTTGCGTTGAGAGGGTCTCCTTGTAAGCGAAAAAATCAGAAAAAGGGGAAAGGCTGTGAAACCTGTGATAAAGAAATAAGAATTTTGAACATTTATAGACTAAGTAACATTTTAAATAAACATGAAACTTCAATTTTCTTGTGCGAATAATTCTGTGACACTATTTTGACACTATTTTTTTTAAATTAATGACACTATTGGCACTATTTTTTATCTCTAGACTGAGTCCGAGGTCTGGATGCTTTTTGACCCTTTTAAAACTAAATCTGTTTTACCTTTCCGGAAATAGCCTGTAGACGAGACAATATAGCCCTTACCCTCATGATAGAGAACATTAGAACAACAAAGCCCTTTCCCTAATTATCACCACACAAAGGCATTAATATAATGCTGTAGGGTCGGGTTAGAGAAGGAATTATTACTCCCCTGCGTACTACAAAATTTAATGACCAAATATTTAAAGAGCGAAATTTGCACAGTAAACAGGGTTACTACAGGTCAGGGAATTCCAGAAAGTCAGGAAATTTAAAACTGGCTAGGAAAAGTCAGGGCATGTCAAGGAAGACCTAGCAGAGTCAGGTAATTTTCGATAAACTGAAGCAAAAGTTGATTTTACTATTTTGTTGCAAAGTCATTCTTTTTGGTTGAAAATTCATCTATTCTGATGGTAAATTGAAACTTTTTGGGTTAAAAATCACAGCTACCGAAAACTATCGACAAAAAATGAACTAATTTGTTGAAAATTTATTTCAATGGATGATGATTCATCATTCCAATAGAAAATTCTTTTTTATTTAATTTACCTTTTTTAGATTAAAATTTAACCACTTTAAAAAATTCAAATTTACCTTTTTTAAATAAACATTTTACTATTTGCTTGAAATTTCATATATTTTATTGAGAACTCGTATTTTTTCGTAGAAAATTGATATAGAAAATTCAAACAATTGAAAAATTTAAGAAGTTTGTTTAAGTCATCGTTTTTTGTTCAAAATGCAATTATTCTAAAAGAAGTTTGAATTATCCGATTGACAATAAACTTTTTTGTTGAATATTCAGTTTTTCGGGTTGAAAATTCTATTGTTTTAAAGAAAATATGACTATTTTACTTAAAATTTCAACAATTTAATTGCAATCTTTTTATTTTTTCACTGAAAAATCTTTCCTGGTTGAAAATTCAACCATATAAAAGTCATATTTTCGGTTTAAAAATCTATTGTTTTTTAATTTAAAATACAACTGTTTCATTCGAAATTAATTTATTTTGATTGAGGATTTAACTATTTTCTATAAAATTTGTCTTTTTGCATGTGCGTAAAGTTCCGAACGTTCAAATTCAAATTAACGAAATTTTTTACTGATGACTTTGTAATCCAAAAAAAGTGATAAAATGTTTATTTATATTGGAAATAATTGATTATTGGAACAGCATTATAATGAATATTTTAAATTACAGTTGGAACAATATTCATGAAGAAAATAGAAAAGGAGAAAAATATTTCCATCATATGAACGTTTGGAACTTCAGGTACATTCTTTTTGGTTGAACTCAACTGTTCGTGGTTTAAAATTAAAATCTTTTTTTGTAGGAAATATAAATTATTACATTTTTCGTTAAGAATTTATATTTTTGGTTGCAAGTTCAACTACTTAGTTAAGAGCAGAACTGATTTGTTCAAAATTTATTTTTTTGGCTAATAATATATCATCTTAATAGAAAAACCCTATTTTCGAAAATGAATTTTTTGTGGAGATTTTTTCAGGTTGAAATTTAATTTTTGTATTAAAAATTCAACTATTTCCTATTTGGTTAAAAATAGATCTTCTTCAGTTGAAAGTTCTACTATTTGGTTGAAAATTCATGTATTTTGTTGAAAATTTATCTTTCGTGGTAGAATAATAATTTTCTTGGTGAATAATTATGAATCTTTTTGCTTAAAAATTCATTTTCTTGCTTAGAAATTCAACTATTAGTTTGGAAACTCCTTTTGAAAAAAATATTTGGTTGAAAATGATTGAATTTTTTTAAAAGTTCATATTTTTTGTTAAAAAATTAATCCTTTTGTTGAAAATTCATTTCTTTGGTTGAAAGATATTTCTTTGTTAATTTAGAATTAATTTTTCCAATTGACAATTTGAATTCCATTTTGTGTCGAAAATTTTTCTTTTTTGATAGAAATTTAATTTCATTCTTTCTAAATATATCTCTTCGTTTGAGAATTTAACCATTCTAATGAAAATTTAATTTATTTCGTGAATAGATATTGAATCTTTATGGTACAAATTTTTGTCTAATTAATGTTTATAAGTGGACATTTATCTATTTGTTTGAAAAATGATCTTTCTTAGTTAAAAATTCATTTATTTTGTTCAAAACTTATTTTTTAGTTAAAAATAAAATTATGTTGGCAGAAAATTCATATTTCAAAGGTTGAAAATTCAACTTTTTTGCAGGAAATTGATCTTTATGGCATGGAAATTCAAAATTTTTTCTGAAATTTGGTATTTTTTGGTTTATTTGAGCTGTGTTCGATTGAAAAATTAATTTCTTTAGTGGAAATATAAAATGTTAGAACCAGGGAAAATAAAAATGCAGAGAAAAGTCAGGGAATTTCAAAATTGGGATTTTGTGGCAACCCTGATAAAAACATTTGAAGTATCTAATTAGTAAAACTATAAGTCAAAGTGATTAGCACGCGATTATGTAAAGTTGCTGAAATAATGATAGTATTACAATTGCAGCATATTCACATTTCCACGATAACAAACTGAAAACACTTATTTTCCGTGACGTTTACGACCATTATAGTCTGAAACATCAATTTGCCGATATCAATTTTCTTAAAATAAAGCTCTCGTTTTATGTAAAGACATAAAATGAAATTATAGGCACTTGCATCCTTAACCGATTTCAAAGCTATTATCGATTTTATTTGAAATTGGGTATTAACTACGAAAAATATGTCATTTTCATACCTCGGCTCTAAAATAATTGTGGAGAAACTTTTAGAGTGATCACAAAGCTTAGGGACCTAGCCCCCCGCCCCCACCCTCATCCCTTTGCCCAAAACTCTTTCAAAACAGGAAAAATAGAGTGTTGAATTTCCAAGCACTAAAAACAGAATTTTCAACAAAATAAGTTGAAAATGTAACCAAACAGTTAAATTTTAAAGCCAATAAGACGATTTTTTGAAGACATTTGTATTATCAACTCGAAAAATTAAATTCTAAAGCAAAAAATGTTCATTTTCCACAGAGAAAGTTGACTTCAATTTCATAAAAGATGAACTTTCTAACCAAAAAAATTTTTTTGCCAGTTGAATTAAACGAAAAAACTAATTTTTAACAACACTCAGTGGGCACAGAACCATGAAAATGCCAAGAACGTCCTTAGGATGTCTTAAAGATGTGCTAAAGACGTCTTAAAGACATAGGACGTTCTCGGCAGACCTATCGTACTGACATTAAACGTCATAAGAGCATCCCCAAGATGTCTAAAAGACATGTTGCAAAAGACGTCCTAGGGATGTCCCGCAGACGTCTCTAGAACATCCTTAATTTTTTTGTCCACTGTGAATAGTTCAATTATCGACCAAAGTGATGAATTTTCAACAACAAAAATGAATTTTCAACCAAATAGTTAAATTTTCTATAAAATATATACTTTTTAATTCAAAAATGTAATCCTCAAATTTTCATTCCAGAAAATTAATTTTTTACAAAATACTGCATTTTTAGCAGTCGAATTAAAAACAAAGAAGACGAACTTTTAACCAATTAGTTGAATCCTGAGCCAAAAAGATTAATTTTGAACAAACAAGATTAATATTTTAACCAAAAGGACGAATTGTCAACAAATAATATGAATTTTCTACAAAAAATTTAATTTTTCTACTTATGAAGGATAAATTTCCAATCAAAAATAGAATAGCTAAATTTTCAGATAAATAAAATTCGTAGCAAAAAAACAGTAATTATGAACAAAAAATTTAGATTTTTTAGCCAAAAACGTGGATTTTTTCACCACGTTAATTATTGTTCTACCTCAAAGATGAATTTACTCAAAATACATCAATTTTCAACAGGATTGTTAAATTTTGAAGCTAAAAAGACGATTTATCAACAAAGCAGTTGAATTTTCAAACCGAAAATATGAATCTTCAACCAAAAAAATTAATTATTTACCAATTAGATACATTTTAATGAAAATAGTTCAATTCTCAACGAAGCAGTTAAATTTTACACTCAATTGTGGAATTTCCAATCCAAAAAAAACGAATTTTGTAAACAAAATTCAATTTTCAACCCGAAAATATGGATTTTCAAAAATATAAAATGATGAATCTTCCAAAAACAAAAAATGAACAGATTAATGTTAACCAAATAGTTTAATTTCTAACAAAAAAGGATGAATTTGCAATTATGTAGTGTAATCTTAAAGTAGGAAACATAAATTTTGAACCAAATGTGGAATAGTTAAATTTCCAGTTTAACTTTTTTATTAAATGGTTGGATTTTCAAAAAATTGGTGCCTATTCAACAACAAAAATAAATTTAAAAAAATAATAGTTCAACTTTCAAGTAAGTAATATTAACAAAATAGTTCAACTCTCACAAAGTAATTGCATTGTAAAACAATGACTTTTTAACAAAATTGAATTAAATAATTGAATTTTGAACTTAATATTAAGATTTTTAGGCAAATGAAACGAATTCCGAACCAAATATATCATCGTAGACTTTTCAACCAAAAAGTTCAACAACAAGATCATCTTTGGGTTCTACCAAGTCAGTCACAACGAAAATTTTTCGTGTAGTATTAAACACAAATATCTTCGTGCACATTTCTAGAAATCTTTTCTCGCCATAATCATGTGCTGGCTAGCCTATCAGTACCAACAATTTTTCTAAGTTTTGAATCCAAATATTTATTTGCACATTTCCAAAAATATCCAGGGTGTTTAAAATTATTTAAAAAATGAACAATGTACAACAAAAATCTCATCATCTAGAGAGTATTTGAAATAATTTTTAATAATGTCAACTATCTAAAATATACACTGTAAAAAAAGATTTGTGTAAAATTACAAAGTTTCGGAAAATTACATATTGTATCATTGTAAATATTACACACTTCACTGTGTGATTTTACAAAAGTATGTGAAATTACATCCTCTAGCGATGTAAATAAAAGGACCCTCGAACAGCAGTGTAATATTACACACTCGATAAAAATAAAATTACACATTCCCTCATACGAACTTTCCATTCAGAAGGGAAAATTCAGTCACAGCGTGTAAAAATACCATGCGTCGGTAAAATCACTTTCCTTTGATTCAAAATTACATCGAGATTTTTAATTTTACCAAAGATCTTTATTTTTACCCTGGCGGAACCTGTACATTTTTTTATTTATAATTAATTTAAAACTTAGAATAATTATTCATATAATATGTGAATACGAAATCGTCTCTCTTGTTCGTTGTTTATCGATGCGTTCACCCTTCAATTTTGGAGCATTTTTATTCTTAATGTGAGGAAATTGACAGCTATGTTCAACTTTTTTGACAGCTTTCACACAAAAATAGACCAAATTCGAGCTATTCCTATTTTGCCTTTTACATTTTCTGCTATTGGAACGGAAAAAAATGCGGTTATTCCAAACGTATATTTCATATTTTTGTTACGGAATACTATATTTAAACATAAAAAAGAACCCATAGTATCTTATGTGTTTTAGGTAAGTGGTAACGTGTCCGGCTTGTGTTTCTTCAATCTCCATGAAATTCTACGAAGTTTGAGCTTCGAGTGTTCGAAACCTGTCGCCCTGATCAATTTTATTTTATTTTATTCTTTCGCGTGTAAAATTATCGGCCGAATTGGCATATCACAACAGATTCATAAAGTTACTCCGATACTCGAGGGTCCTTTTATTTACATCCACCAGAGATGTAAAATTCAATACATTTTTTTACAGTGTAATTTACAAGGTCGACTGACTAACGCTACATTAGCTCTTCCAGACTAGGGCTAGATTAGTTTGACCTGACTAGCGTTTGGACATATTCGCCATATTCGCGATCAAGGCGGTTCATCCTGACGCCGAATAGTTCCACGATAATTTTCTACACAAGACAACATCAAAAATTCACATTAATGAATAATGTGACCAACCAAAGAATTAATATAATTTTTTCCTAGATATCTCATAGTATTCTTTGCAAGGACTTGAGAACCGTGAAAGTGGCTTTGCCTTTCAACTTTTCTTTTGTTTAAAAAAATTTCTGAACAGAATATCATATGCCAAACTGGTTCTTTAAATTCTTTATGTTACAGTAGCCGTATTTAAATTACATAAATAAATTACATAAATGCAATAAACCGTAACAAAATATGTCTACTCACTCCCCCCTTTCTGTATGTAATTTTTTTATTGTTTATTTATAAATAATTTTTTTTATTTCTTTAAATGATGAGGTTTTAATGAAGTGAGAGCGTATAACAAAATAGTATAATATAGGTTTATGTAAAATTGTATGGGATTTGGTCCAGTACATTCTTGAGGGGTGCTGGTTGAATTATTAGACAAGTTGGCGGAAAACTTCATTTTCAAAATTCACTCATTTTCAAATTAAACAATATTTTAGATATAAAATTAAAAGAATCAAATTTATTTATTTCAATAAAAAAATTACTTTACTACCATAAAAGATTACTTTTTAATAAACTACTTACATTTTCAACAAAATAGTTTTATTTTTAACCTAAAAACATGAAGTGTCAACAAACAAGTGCAATAGATAACATTTCAACCAAGAAAGATGAAATTTCTTTGAAACAAAAATTTTTTAAACCAGAAAGATGAATTTTCAACCAATATGTAGATTTTTCAGGCGTAAAAGAAAGAAAAAGTTTATCCAGTGGCGAATTTTCTGTAAAAAAATTGATTTATCAACCAGAAAATTTGAATCTTCAACTAAAAAAAGTAAATGCAAAAAATCTTAAGTTACATTTGTAGTAAACAAAAATAATTTTAAACAAAAAAAATGAATTTTTAACAAAATATTTTAACTTTCAACCAAAGACATGAATTTTCATATAAAAATATAAATCTTAAACAAACAAAATTCCTTAACAAAATGACTCAAACTAAATTTTCAAACAAAATGCTGGAATTTTTTACCAAACAAGACGAATTTTCCACCGAAAAGTTGAAGTTTCAACAAAATACTTGAATTTTCAACAAAATATTCGAATTTTCAAGCAAAGAGTAAAATTTTTAATCTAAAAAGGTCAATTCTCAACAAAAAAAAGTGTAGTTATTGATATTTCACCTAAAAAGTATGAAATTTCATTGTAAACCCCCCAAATAAACGAATTTTCAACAAATAAAGATTGTTCATTCATGAAAGAAAAAACAGGAAAATATGAGTTTTCCACTAAAAAAAAAACAATTTTAAAAAAATGAATGTTACATTTTTACTTAAAATAATTCATTCTTAACCAACAGAAAAAATGAATTTTAAAAAAAATAACTAAACCTTCAACTAAAGACTCAAACTAAAGACTTTTTAAGAAAATTGATGAATTTAAAACCAAAGAAAGATTTTAGAACAAAATTGTTCGTTTTTCAACCAGTTGCATTCTTATCTAAGAAAGATGCAATTTCTACTAAAAATAGATGCATTTTTTAATTAAAAAGATAAATTTAAATAAAAATAGTTGAATTTTCATCCAAAAAAGATATCAGTTGACTTTTCAATGCCACAATACGAATTTTAAGCAAAACGTAAATTCTCTACAAAAATAGTTAAATATTCAACCGGAAAATAAGAATTTTCAACAATAGAGTTGAATTTTAAACCATAAAGGATCACTTTTAAGCAAAATTGTTGAATTTTCAAAGCAATGATGAAATATATTACTAAAATGATAATCTAAGTTTGAAGCAAATGCAAAAAGAACAGATATAGAAATACAAGGCAAATAAACAAATTAAAATGAATGTTTATGACATGGTTACCGCATAACTTTGTTTTAAAAATTTAATTATTTTTTATTTTCCCTGAGCATTAATATTCAAAGACTAGATACTTAAACTTGTAATATTTTTAAACTAAAATCTTTCATAAATGGAATAAAACAATTTCAAATTAAAATTGAAAATTTCAGTTATCTAAAGCGATATAAATTCCCTGACTTTGGAAACATTTTTTTTGAATCCCTGACTTTTTACTCATTCCCAAGGTTTTCTTTGACCTACGGAAAAGTATATTTTGAGACTTATTCTGTGTTGATGGAGAGAGATGATTTTTTATTAAACTTTCAGGAGCCGCAGCCAACTCATCTTTTGACATAATTGTTTTTTTGTTGTTGTCCAAATTTCATTCAGCTTTACTTTTGTCTTCTGGGGAGACAATTTAGGATGAATTTGAGTTAAAGGTTGCCGTTCAAATCGAGAAAAAAATTTCCCGTCATTTCCAAGTTTTTTCTCGGTTTCACAAAATTGTTGACGGTGAATAAAATTAAAAAATTAATACTCTTTAATCTTGAAATATTTTCGTTTGAATTAATCTAAAATGAACTGCAAACTAATGTACTCAAAGTGAAACTATTTTGAAGTTTAAACTTTTAAGATTGAAGCTTAAACATTTTTTATTGAAACGCTCATTAAATTATACGTATAAAATGGGAGTTTTCAACACTTTTTAATTGAAGAATTAAAAATTAAATTGCACTTAACTACAAAATTTTTTATTTTAAATGTTTATAATTTGAATATTTAAAAAAATTCTCATTAAAAATATAAATTCTAGGCTATCATTTGCATTTCTCTAAATTGAAAATGAATTAATATATTTGTAAATATTAAACAATATATCATTTTAAGCAATTGTATGTTAGAAACATTAAAAATTGAATAAATACATTTTTTTCCAACTGAACACTTTTTAAATTATAAGTAGGTAATATTGCCAAATTTATATTTATACTGTTTGTTAAAGTATTTAAAACTGCATTTTAAAATTCTTTGAATTGAAAATGTGATAATGTACGCTTAAAAGTGAAGACCTAAATGGAAAATTTGACAATTAAAATTTATTAAAATTACGCGTTTTAAACTCAGTGATTTCAAAATTGAAAGAAATAACATAAGAAATTTTCGAGAAGAACTAGAGTTCTGACATTAAACAGAAAATTTCCAACAAAAAAAATAATTCCGAGTTAAAGGATTGAAAATTTCAAAAAATGTATATAATCGAGGGGTGGCAGTATAGAACTATAACATTGAAATTTTTCCGGAAATGGTTTTATTGCATAAAAATTCCTAAAGAATCAAATAGGATACGTTGTGATGATAATAACAATTATTATTATTTATTTCTATCAAACCTTTGTTATGCTTATGAATTAAGCTAGTATATCCCGGAAAGAAATTTTTATTTCTGTGAAAAATTTAAAAGTCGATTTTCAATCGCTAGCCAAAACCGATTCTCAAAACCTGTGAAGATCCGGGTTTTATTTTTTACTTAAACAGGAGATTATATTTCTTATCGCAATCCGCAGCCGGGTCTGTTTAAATTGGTGGAGATTGTCAACAGAACGCTTTGTCGCTCTCACGAAAAATTCCGATAGGAATTAAAAAAAAAAATTTTTAATAATTAACTTTTTGAAAAAAACGAAAAA
Source organism: Belonocnema kinseyi (assembly GCF_010883055.1). NCBI lineage: Eukaryota > Metazoa > Arthropoda > Insecta > Hymenoptera > Cynipidae > Belonocnema > Belonocnema kinseyi. Next base: position 86,493,644 of record NC_046665.1, read on the forward strand.
AGCTACAAAAAACTCTTACTTTACATAGCTATAGAAAACTTCAGGGTCGTGATTTTGGGACATGGTACTTTTTAGAATGGTATAGCACTGGAGAGAATTAAACCACTAGTTCCGCACGTGTACGTTACGTAAGAGAACTCGCCTGTGGGAGGCTTTCAGTTTCATGCGGACACCGCAAACCGTGCACTGTGCAGGCGCGCTGAGGCACGTGAGTGAAACCTGACCATTGGCTGTTTGATTCGCGAATCTCGTTTGTCGGTTCGTGTCGGTTTTTGTGTCAGTTTTTGGTTTAGGTTTACTGGTTCCCTCACCGATTTCGAAAATGTTGGATCTCGTCGAGATTCCAAAATTTTACTACGGAGGATTGTTGGGACTCGGTTGTTTTTGTGTTTATTACCTTTGGGAGGTCGTCAAAGTGAGTAATGAATACCAGTTCCACTTTAATCGATAAGTTTGATGCGCCTTGACGGTACATGTCATGTGTTTCATTTTAAAGGAGGAAGCATGATAACATTCGTATTTTTGTGCAAATAAAACCTACTTTCAAGTTGTCATACATGCTTTTCATAGCAAATGACTCAATTTACTGTCAACCTCTTACGTCGCATAACGTGTTTGCTTTCAAATCATGCGCATAGATTTAAGGTGATTTAAGCCTCCTTCCTTTGACGTTAACAAAAGACAATTTAAACAAATTAATTATTAATATTTTTGTTTTGCCTAGTGACTAGAGACAGAAACTTAATTTTGATGACTAGACTTTTAATTTTATCCGAAAGATAACACCCACCCTGATAAGAAATGGCATAATTGCACATTATCCGACTTTTATGATGGAACTATCATCTCCTATCAGCAACTCGCACTTTTAAAAAAGTGTGCGCACTTTGAGCACACAATGTACATTTATTTTCGTGGCCTTCATATACAATTTTTCTTTTTTTTATAACAATTCATCATTATTCAAACTTAAAAAGATATAAAACTCACTCATTCGTTCCATTGGTTGCATTCGAGCCAGGGAGTTAATAAAGATGATTACCCATATCCACCCTGAAAAGCAAATGTTATATAAATAAACCTGCGTGTTATGAACTAGGTATTTATTGAATTTATATAAACAGAAATATATTATAAGTATATTCAACAGCAACATTATAAATTTATTTATTAATTGGAAAAAGGTATTCTCTATAAATTTGGTCAATAATGAACATGTCTCGCTATAGGCTTATTAATTTGACCTTAAATTTAAGGTCAAATTAATAAGCCTATTAATCCTGAGGAAACTGAGGAACTTAAGTTCCTCAAGTTCTGACTGTTGAGCACTATATACATATATATTGACTTATAAAAAAAGCTTTGACTCATAAAGTTGATCCACTTATTTTTTTAACCGAGATTATTGCAAAAGATTTATGCTTTCGACATTAAATAGCAAGGTCGTATTTTGCATTTAATTTCGGATGCATCTGTTGAAATATCTTTAGCTCATTTCTTATACTACATTTAGACTTTTTTGAACGTCTATTCTCTTTCGGCATATTCTGTCTTATTCTTATTTTCCCTTCCGGCATATTATTTTCTTCCGGAGAGAGGAATACCACCTGACCTTCAATTTTCTATCCCAGCATATTTTTCCGGCAATGAATTCTGTAAAGTTGTTGGAATTGAACCAGGGATTATAGTAATTCATAGAGCAATTATTGTAAGGAATATAGTGGAATTTTTCTTTGAAAATTATTATTTTTTGTCTCATGCAATTTTATATTTAAAATATAAAACAGTTATGAATTATTAGAAAATTTTTGTATTCAACAGTATATACTATCTAAAATAATAGTAAAGGAATGCAAATACAATATTATTGATAATTGATGGAAAATGGATATCTTAAATTTACAATTAATCAATATTTTTGTTTAGAAAGTCGGTGAAACACGTTAAAATATCCAATTACTGTTCAAATATTGGAAATATTATTCTAATTCTTATAATTTTATAATAACAATATCAATTTCAAAAAAAATCATTAACGCAACGTAACAATAAATTGTTTAAGATTGTAAATCCTCTTGTCTTGTGTAAATATTCTTTGACATATAATTATTTTTTATTAAGAGAACTTATTTCCGGTTTAAAATTCCAACAAAACAAAAAATTAAAATTGTAAAAAATGGTGAATTTATAGTGGCGGAATGAAAATCTAAGTAAGGATGATAGTCTCAAAAGGCATTATTTTTTAATTAAAAATAATAATTTTACAGCAAGAACACTAACATTTCATAACAAAAAATAATTCCTAA
>NC_046665.1:86496049-86519802 GCF_010883055.1 Belonocnema kinseyi
GAACTTCCGCCTATTTTAACGGGCTTGAAACGTGAAGGTTCGATAATTGAAAGGCTGGAGGGGCCCCTACCTTTACCGCGACCTTCAGGTTATTTTTTCCAAGTGCTGTTCATTGGCTATCCCGGCCTTGTATCGATGAGAGCGCTGTAAGCCACTTTTTCAACTGCGGATGTGCCGAAAAGTGCGGGTCTATTTGAAACCAATGAATACTATTAATAGTAACACGGACAAATATTTTTAAAAAAATTTTACGTTTAAAAGATTAATTAAACTGAATCGAAGAAATAACTTATTTCTTTAAATAATTTGTCGAATTTCCCAACTAAAAATCAATATGATAGAATCAAAAAACATTTTAAATAATTCGTGGAATAGTTAGCATTGTAGCATGACGTCACGTTCACGCTAGGATAGGTGAAAATGTCTGAAATGTTAGCGCATTGGTTTGCAACTGTATACGCCTTTTTAGAGAAAATATTCTAAACGCTAAAGTAAGTTATAAAGGTCTAAATAATAATATTCTTCAAGTGTAGAATGAATTTGCGCACTTCTGTTTAATCCTTTTATCGGTTGAAGACCTTTCAGTTTCACGCAATATAATCAACTATCCAAAATTGGAGTTTAGAGTACCCAATCTGATCCCAGTGGTGGGTAGTGACAAAGGTGTACGAACTGCGATATTTAAAATAGGCGGAAGTTAACTGTATGTTCATATTTCGGCGAAAACTGCAACCATAACCTACACTTGCACCAAAAAAATTGCATCTTCTTTAAAATCAAAGGATTTTTTTACTAAAAACACTGCTTTCAGGTACAAAACTCTAAAATAACCTGAATTTGTTATAAAGTTGTGAACCTTCTCTGAAAAGTTTGAAATATAATTATGTTTTAATTAAAAATACGAATTTCCGACGAAAAATACTAAGATAATAAAAAATTTTCAAGAGATTCCAAATCTTCAAATTATAATGATTTTTGTTTAAAAATAACAATTTTCTATATAAAGTATTTAGTTAATTTTACTTCAAAATTCTAATTATAGGTGAAACACGCTAACATAACCCAAGGTTGTTGAAAATTGAGCTGCCGGATCGAATACGGACATATGAACTTATTTCGCCGGGATTGAGAAGACCCCTAGACCTAGAGGCTTCCAAAAACATTTTTCAATTTTAATTTTTAAAGACTATATCTAGATGTAGGATTTCATTGCGCATGATTTCGAACACTTTCGCTGAAAATGTTATTGAAAAATCCGAAAAACTCTGATTGAGCGAGAGTTGAAGTGAAAAACGAATTAAAATGGACTTTAAAAAAAAGCCACTTTTTTAGCTTTAATTAGAAAACTAAACAAGCTACCTCTTTTTGCTTGGGGGAAAAAAATGTGCAATGAAATTCTACATCTAAATATAGACTTAAAAATTAAAATTCAAAAATTTTTCTGAAAGCCTTCAGGGGTCTTCCCACTCCCAGAAACATGTGTTTATATGTCCTTCAAACTGGCAGCTCAATTGTAAATTTTATGTAAACTCTAATGACTTTTGTTAAAAATAAACGATTTTCTGTAAAAAAAATATACGTGAATATAATATGTGACTATTAGAAAATTGCAAATCTTGTTCGAAAAAATGTTTAATCTTTGAAATCTAATAGTTTTATTAAAAGTATCCATTCTTGGGATAAATTGAGATTCGCGGTGTTGATATTTGTTTAAAAATACTAATTTCCGATGAAAGAAACTAACACAACCTAATAAGTTTAGAAATTTTATGTCTTCTTCAAAACTTTGTGATTTTATATTAAAAATTCTTTAAAAAAATACTAATTGATAGTGAAAAGCACTGGCATAAAGAATACGTAATAGTTTCAATAATTTATTAGACAATTTTTTTAGTTTGAATTTAAGTGTCGTAAAAAGCACAAATGTTTGCTAATCCGCATACGTTTTTTATAATATTTTTAAAATTAATTTTCAAAATTTCAAATTTAAGATATAAAACAACTTCAAGTAATAAAAAGACAATGAGATTTTCAATAACAATTATTGCGAGATTTCGGAAAGATATTGTTACGCCACTTTTTTAAACAGGAAAACGTAATAAAATGCTATTTATAAATTAAATTTCATAACATGTATCTCAATTAAGGATGATTTTTTTTTTTTTCACGATACTGTTGGATAAATCATGTCAAATGAACTTGTTTCTATTTTTTTGCGCAAATCGTGGACAATTTTTTTTTATCCTAGCTTTTCTAAGCTAATCATAACTTAATTATTAATGGCCGCGTTTTCATTATAATTCTTGAGAAATTAATCGAAGTTTAAAAAAAGGGAAAAATGGAAAAATGGAGAAACAATGTCAAACACAGGGATTATAGGGGATTTAGAGAAAAACAGGGACTAACTGTGATCCCTGTCAACCTTGAATTCGTTGGAATTATTTAGAATTCAATTACGTGTAGAGGGTCAAATATCCCGGAAGACAACACTAAAATCCAGCAAAATATGCCGGAAGAGAAAGTTAAATTCCGACAAAATATGCCAGAAGAGAAAATTCTCAAGAAAATCAAAATCCGGCACATTTTACCGGAAGACAGTACGCGCCTATTTTTAGATTTAAACTCTTTTTTCAAATCATAGTCTATTTTTCATTTCTGCTAATCACACACCTAGATGTTTTCTTTTAGACTCCCCTCTTCGTATGCTCATGTGGGCCATTCAGAGATTTTTTGGAGAAACACATGCTCATTCTGGAAAGCAAATTTTGGCCAACACTTTGGTGTTTTGAATCGAGGGCACAAACAGTATTGGCGAGTATTTTGAGATCAAAAATACTACCAACAGTTGAATACCGCAGGTAAAGATAATCTGATTAATTTAGTTTTTAATTTGTTTTAAAAATTTTTAGTTTTTAAATATTTTGTATGCATATCTCTCCCGTATTTATTTAAATATTGTAATCGAATATTCTGGATACAATTATCAGCAAGTTCATTACATGTGAGGTTGATCATTCTCTATGTATGGCATAATTATCATTATTCATAATCTGTTATGCAAATTCTCATTCTTCTTTGGTATTAAATTTTCAAAGAGCGCTATTAAATTAATTGACTTTGTATATATTATACATTGTATGTCATATTAACCTTTTGCGATATTTGCGTTGAACGTGCATTCTTCAAATAATTTCGATTACAATATTGCTTTTTCGTTTTAATTAGGGGAGACTGGTGCAGAATGGGAGACTACAATTATTTATTATTTTTCAACCAAAAAGTAATTTTTCAAGTAATTTTGTATGGAGTAATACTATTTATAATTTTGTGTATACACTTCCGGTCCCCTAGCAGCCGACCTGGTTTTGTAATTCCTAGAACTTCTGATCCAGGCATTTTATCAGAAGGCGGGCGAGAGACGGTTGCGAATACCGCCTTGAAAGGACCGCAGTACGCGAGTACTCAGTCGAGTATAGTGTGCAATATTATGCATTGTAATTGGAAACTGTTGCGTTTCGAGGGTACCTATTTAGTAACAAAGCCAGTGGGAGGCAACCCAAGAAACTGTTATTTTATGGGACGTGTATAAATCGTAATTAACACTAACAATTTTTGAAACTGACATAAGATTTACATTATTTCAAGACGAAGCAATACCAATTAGTTTTGCAACAAACAGGGTGTTCATGGACCTTGAAATCCCTAAAAACCTTGTAATTCTTCTTGGATATTTTTTTTTAATCTTATAAATTGCAAAACTCCTTCCATTTTTCACGAGCACTTTAAATTGGATTTTTTTGCTTTTAAACCCGTTATTTCATTGAAGTGCAAAAAGTAATTTAAATCTTTAAGTCAATTATTTAAAAAAAACATTTCTTTTAGAAGAAATCTTTCTACTGATGTTTTTTATTTATCCAGATATAATTGATCTTTTTTTCATCATTAAATAAATAAAGATGTTTCAAGGCACTTTTTGTCTGCATCAACTATTTTATAGATTTGAATTAATAAACTTTAATATTGTGAATAATTTTATAATTTTTAAATTTCTTCTCCGTTAATATAAAATGTTAAATTTTGCATTTTCTGTGATATTCAACTTACAAATGATAAAAATTATTGGTTGAAAATTTCGGTTTTAATTCAGTTTCAGAATTATAATGAGCCATGGCATACCACGGATTTTTCAATAAATTGGACACTCGGTTTTAAGTGTACGCCAGATTTCAATAAACGTTGTAAAATATTTCTATAGATTTGAAAATATTAAAACATATTTCCAACATTTCAAAACATTTAAAGGATTTCAAAAATTTGGAGAAGGGTGTACACAACGTTTCAAATATTTCAAAATATTGCGAAGATTTGAAATGATTTCAAGAGGTTTTAAAATATTTAGAAGATTTCACAAAGATTTCAAATAATTCAATGATATCAGCGAATACAAATATTTTACAAAGAAACAAAAATTTAAGAACGATTTAAAAATTTGAATTAATATTTCAAAAGATTTTAAGGATTTCAAAGATTTGAAAAGTGCTTGCACACCAAATTTTATATTTCACAAAGATTTCAAATATTTCATAAAGATTTCACAAATATTTCAAAGATTTTGAACGATTTCAAAATGTTCTAACCAATTTTAGAAGATTTCAAAACATTTCAAGAATTTCAAATATTTTATAAAAATTTTAAAATATTCAAAAAGATTTCTTAAAAGTCTCTCAGAAATTTCAAGATTTCACAAAGATTTTAAAACTTTCAAAAGATTTTAAAAAGGATACAGTGCATCCGATTTGAAGCATTCCAAAAATTTTTAACGATTTACATTTTTATAGAAGATTGCAAACAATTTTAATTATTTCAATTATTCCAAACGATTACAAAAGATTTCACAAATTTCAAACGAACAGAAAAGGTTAGAGAAAAATTTCACTATTTCAAAGAATTCATAAGGATTTCAAAAGATTCAAGAATTTCAAAAATTTTAACAAGGGTACAGGTCACCAGATTTCACAAATATTTAAAAGAATTCATAAGGATTTCAAAAGATTTCAAGAATTTTAAAGGTTTCACATAAATTTTAAGATTTCACAAAAATTTTTAATACTTCAAAGGATTTGAAAGAATTCAAAAAGATTTCAAGGTTTCAAAGACTTAACAAAGATTTAAAAATATTCCCAAAGATTTCACAATGTTCAGAAAAAAATTAAGAATGTATTCCTTTATGGTTTTAGGTTCTTTATAGAAATTATTGGCCAATGCAAAATTAAGTGGCTTATTTCTTCACATGTGCATATAAAAAACGGTTATTTCATTACTTGATGTAAAAAAGGGACCTGTAAAAGCTTGATTTCTTGACCTCCGAAATTAAAAAAAAAACCTTGAATTTTGTTTTTTAAAAATCCATGGACATCCTGTAAAGGTATATTTAGCTATTTTTGGTATTTATTTAGTATATAATTTATTACAGTGTTAGATACGTCTCCTGATATTTTAATTTCTTTTGATATACGTCTCTATTCATATGGGAGATAATTTATGTTTAACAGACGTTTTTGAACTCCAGGCACATTTGAAACAAAAATCATTTTGCTACACACAGATATAAGTATGAAAATATTAACATTTTTTAAAAATTTTTCGCTAACATATGCAAAATCAATATTCACAAAAAGATAAACACTTTTCTGTATAAAAAAGGGGACAAGTTAGTACGAATTTTGAAAGGTTTATAATCTCTGTATTTCAATACAACTTAAAGCCTCAAATATTTTTAATATTCTGCCTATTTCTAAAAAGAACATTTCTAAAACCCCAGCCTGACGAAATTTTTCACGAATTAAAACACATTTTCAGAGAAATCCTGACATTGTCGGATGGTGGTGAAGTGGCACTTGATTGGGCAGAACAAAACTGCTGTCACACATCACCCATCGTCATAATTTTACCTGGACTCACAGGTGCTAGCCAGGCCGAATACATTCGAATACTCGTTTGTGCGGCAAAAAACGTTGGAATAAAATGTTTAATTTTCAATAACAGAGGTCTTGGTGGAGTAACACTTAAGGTAAAATCAATCAGAAAATCCCTAATTTAATCCTTGTAATAAAGGTGCTAAAAAAAAAGCTTTTTGAAAAGTGAAAACGCTCTTCGATTTTTTCAAAATAGAAGTCAATCGAAAAATTAGCAAATTTAAAAAATAGGTCAATATTTACAAAATTAAAAAAAAATATTTTGAATTTGTTTAAATCATGTGGTGCGTACAGTCAGTATTTGCAATTTTACAACTTTTATGTAGAAACTTTGACTCTAGGGTAGAATCTAAGGAAATAAATCTAAAAATATCTTAATAATTAAGAAAAATATTGCGGAGAATTAACTTCAAAATGAGCCCAAGAACTTAGTTACTATTATTTCTTTAATCATCGAAATTTGACATTTTTTGTAATATCTTTCTATAAAATTAAACATTTTGCCTTTAACTTGGGCTTATCAGATGCATAATTTTGGAGAAAACAAAAAACCCGCGATAAATCCATTTTTTTCAAATTGAGGTAATGATTCTTTTTCCATATTTAGAATATGATTAATTCGATTATCAAACATCAGATTAAAGATTCAGTACATAAATAGGCCAAACTTGTTAAATATATAAACACATTTAAAAATTCACAAATACTTTTCAGTGTTTTTCTTAAAATATATACTTTTACAAAACTTGAAAAATTTATTTCACATGCCAAATGCTTTTAAAACAGGGGAAATAGAATGATTTTTCACTAAAATAGGTGAAATAATAAAGGAATACATTATTTTAAATAACAACTTTCAATCACAAGGGACACATTAAAAAAAAACAGTCGAATTTTCAATTTAACAAAGATGAATTTTTAATCCAAGATGAGAAATTTTTAACAAAATAGTTCATTTCCAACAAAATAATTAAATTTTCAACAAAATAGTTGCATTTTTAACCACATCGTTTAATTTTAGATCTACAAAGATAAGTTTTTGACAACAACAAATTCATTACCAACGTAAAGCAATCGCATTTTTTAAGGAAATAGTTAAATTTTGAAGCAAAAAATATATATATAATTTTTGAGAAAAAAGTTAAATTTTAGTCCAAAAGTTCGAATTTTCTGTCAGAGAAGGCAAACTGTCAGGAAAACAGTTTCATTTTTTGCCAATAATGACATTTTCAACAAACTAGTTGAATTTTTTAAAGAGTAGTTCAACTTTGAACCAAATAGTTGAATTTCAATTTAAAAAAAAGATTAATCCTTAACCAGAAAAGACATTTGTTCCAAAAAGTAGTTGAATCCTCAACCAAAACAGATTAATTTCCAAACAAACAGTTGATATTTTTATCTGAAAAAGATGCAATTTCTACAAAAAACAATGAATATTTAAAACGAAAAGATGAACTCTCAAAAAAAGATTTAAATGTTAGGCCAAAAGAGAGAAAAATTGCAACCAATTTGTTGAATTTTCAAACCAAAAGGCGAATTATCTAGCAAACAATTGAATTTTGAACATAAAAACATCATTTTTCAAACCAAAAGTTGATTTTTAACCAAATAGTTTAATTTCGAATCAAATAATTGAATTTTCTACCCAAATTGATGAATTTCCATGCCAAAGAACGAATTTTCCACAAAATAGTTGAATTAAAAAATAACAGTTGAATTTCTAACAGAGCCGTTAAATTTTTAACAAAAAAGTTGCATTTTTAACAAAGCAGTTGCATTTTTAACCAAAAAAAATGAACTTTTAAAAAATTGTTAAATCTTCAACAAAAAGTTAATTTATACCTAATTTTTTAATTATAAATATAAAACATGCATGCTTCTACTAAAAAGTTTTACTTTCAATACTAAAAGAGCAATGCTCAACCAAAAATTAAAAATTTTATAACGCAAGACGCATTTGATATAAAGGAGTTGAATCTTCAACCCGAAAATATAAATTTTCAACAAAGAACTTCATTTTTAACCAAATATATAAAATTTAAAATAAAAGCCATCAATTTGCAAATACAATGAAAGTTAAATTTGCAGTTGAAAAAATAAATTTTCAATTTAACAAAATGAATTTTCAACCAGCTTTTACATTTTCTGGAAGAAGATTAATTTTCTACCAAAAAAGATTAAACAACAAAATACACACATTCTCAATCAAGTTGTTGAACTTTTAAGCAAAAACTGTCAATGTTTAACCAATAATGCAATAGTTAAATTTAGAATAGAAAAAATTAATTTAAACAAAAAAAATGTTAAGCAGTTGAAGTCAACGAAAGGAGACAAATTTTTAACAAAATAGTTGTCGGTTACACCAAAAAGAAGAATTTTATAACAACATACATGAATTTTCAACTAAAGATTTGAATTTTGAACATCGAAAAGATAAATTAAAAAATGAAATATAAAATCAATGTAATACTAAAAGAAGTTAATTTTTTACCAATAAGAACGATTTTTCAAAAAAGTAGTTCAACTTTCGTCCAAGTAGTTGAATTTATAACCAAAAAAAAATGATTTACAGATTAAAATATAATAGTTGAATTTTAAATTTAGAACGGTAAATTATCGATCAAGAATAGAATTTTCAGTTAACACATTATTTTTCAACAATAAAAAATAAAATTTTCAAAAAAATAGTTAAATCTAAACCAAAATAGTAAAACTTTTAACCCAAAGAGATCAATAACTTACATATAAAAATAGTTGGATTTTCTCATTGGTTTCATTCTGTCTTTAAGTGCTTTGCTTGTAAAATAAAATCGCTCATTTTTATTTTCTTAAGTATATCAAAAAATTTTTATTGAAATTTATGTTTTCAATGCGTGATATCCGCTAAAACTATCTTCTGATTTTATATGTAAACAAGAAATTATAAATTTATATAATATGAACATGAATATACAGTGAAATATGCCTTAACTGACTCGAAAGTGAATATATCCATTTTCATTTTGTTAATAAATTTAAAACAGTATTAAACTAAAAATTTTTTTTTTGCATTTCATTTATTTAAAAACGTGACAGGTTATAATAGCCCATTTAAAATTTCATTTTAATCAGTTGATTTTAAACTACAGTATATCCTCAAATATTTAAGTAATTGTATTGATAAATTACAATCAATTATTCTTTATATTTATTATTATACTTTTTTTTTTAAATGTGAAGTTATAAGTAATTTCAAATAATGAAAAAATATTACTCATCAATTTCCGCCAATATTGTAAATTGTACTGAAATAATTAATAATTTTAATTAATTAATTAATTATATATCGATTTTTAGACACCAAGATTGTATTCTGCTTCAAACTGTGATGATTTTACTGAAGTTCTGGAACATGTGAGGAAAACCTACTCTCACGTACCAATTGGAGCCACTGGAATTTCTTTAGGAGGGTATGCATCTAATTTATATTAATGGCTTTTGGCATCCCGGAAGAAGGGATATGAAATCCCATTCCTATTCCCCTTAATAAGCTAAGGAATTATGTTTTGTTGCCCAATTTCCTTAGCATCTTTTAGAACTCACAGAAATTCGCTTTATTCTTATTCATATCATATAAGATTAGGGCGTTAGCCCCCTTTTCTTATATTAAAAGTTCTTATCTACACCAACGTATAAAAATAAAAAATTAAATTTAAGATTGGAAAAAAATATTTTACATATTTATATTATCTCTTGATTGAATACGTTCGAAAGTAACACTAAAAATATTTAAATTGAAGATAGTAAAATCAGTGGTGTATTCCGAGCGGTACTTTCATAAAAGACCGCAGGATCAGGAACCGGGAAATGACAGTGAATTTATTTTTTAACCGGAAATTTTACAAATTTTTAGAAAAAAATCTGTTCATCTTTGATTTTAACTGTTTTTTAATAATTATTTAAATTTTTATCTTTTTCAATTATGCTATGATTTAGTTTAGAATGCGTAATTCGAAAATAATAATTGATTGTATAAGGCGATTCAGTCTCACTTCACAATTTCAGAATTTCCAGATTTTAACGTTAAAAATTAAACTGTTTCAATTGAAAAGTCTTATTAGTTAAACAAATGTAATAGCCCGATGAAAACTTTATAAATTATTTTCAATTATAAAATAACTTCAGAATAATATATTCGTAATTGAAGACTTTCCGGGTGACCGCTAAACCGGGAATTTTATGGGACTGGGGAAAACCGGGAAAAGGCAGTGAATTAATTTTTTTACCGGGAATTTTACAACATTTTTATTCTAAAAATGTTCTCCAACTTTGATTTTAACCGTTTTTAAATAATTTCCTAAATTGTAATTTTTATAAATTATTAAATCATTTAGTTTAGAATGCTTAATTCGAAAATCTTTCACTTTACAAATTAAATTAAATCAAAGATTTCTTTATAAAAAACAGGGTGGCCGCCGGACCGGGAATCTTACGAATTTTCAGAAGAAAAATCTGCTTAAGTTCGATTCTAATAGTTTTTAAAATAATTAAATTGCAAGTTTTGAGGATTTAAACAATAAAAAATTAAAAGCATTTGAAGTTGCAAAATTTTGATAAAAAACAGCTTTATTTTATCAACTTTAAATATAAATGAATGAATTATTTTTAAAATGGATATGTACTCTAAGTATGGAAATCTGAACAATAAGTGATATGGACAAACAATTCTAGATCCGTTCAAAATCTGAGAATTTCCAGAGTGTAAGTGTTTCAATCCGAAAGTCTTGATAAGAATTGAAATTAATATATCATTTATTCCGATAATTTTATATTTAAATAAAAATTGTCATGCTTTATCAATAATATATTTTTAATTCAGAGTTTCAGGTATTCCTTTATATTACTTTTTTATATTAAATTTAATTAATAAATTTATTAATGTATTATTTCTATTAATTTTTTCAGCTATTAAAAAATGTAAACGTGCGTTTTACTATTTTCAACTTAAAAATAAATCCATAATAATATAGTCATAATTAAAGGTTTTTATTAAATTAAAAATATTGTCAGTCTAAATTATTTAATTTTTATTCCATTTAATTTGAAGTTTCTTAATGTAGTAATGTAGAAAAAGAATAAGTATTTAATATTTAGAAATATTTCACTGTTCATTTAAGACGAGTAAATTGAAACCAAATATTTGAAAGAAAACAATTTGAAACTGAATTTTTGTACATAGAAAGCTTTAAATGTTTAGATTTTCGAAAAACTTTTAATCTTTTAGCGTTACAATTATAATTGTTCTATTTAAAAAGTGTTTAATTTATCAGTGAAATTTTTAAATTTTGCCGCATTAATAACAAGTGAACACTTATTATTTGTAGAAAAAATTTGAGTAATTTTAAGAGATATGTAGAAGTTTTGAAAAGATTCAAAATTAATTAAAAACTTGAAATTATTTCAAGTAATTTAAACGAAGTGTGTTAACATTTTTTTGAGAACTTCTTAATATATTTTAAAATTAATCGAAATTTTCCTACAATTTTTGAAAATCCAGCAAATTAAATAAAATCCTTAAAATCTTCCATGTTCTTTTTTGATCATTTTTTAAATCTCTTAAAATCTTCTTAAACTTTCTGTTGCTATAATTTTTCAAAGTGAAAAATCATTTTCAGTTTTCCTAAGAATCTTAAGAAAATTGTTATTATTTTGTAGTCTTTCACAATTCTTAAAAAAATTATAAATTTTTTGTTTGAAATCTGCAAAAATCTAAATTTTATTTTAAATTCGGCTATGAGTATTTCAAATTATTTCAAGTTCTAAATTTAATTCGAATCTTTTTAAAAGTTCTAAATATCTCTTAATATACTCTAATATTTTTACAAATAATAAGTGTTCTATTGTTATTTATAAATTCAAATTTAATTTTTTTTATTTGCAGGATTTTCTAGAAGTCATAGAAAAAATTCAATTTATTTTGAAATATATTTAAAAGTTCTGACAAGAAATTCAAAAATGATTTTGAATTTGGAAAAATTTTTAACCACTTCTAGATTTTTCAAGATTTTGAAATAAAATTGTAAAGCTTTTGAAGGATGCCTAGACTATTTAAAATAAAAATAATTTAACTTCTAATTTAAAACCTGTTACGCTAAAAAAAATTATTTTTCCTTTTTTAATGTGTCTAGCTTAAAATTACTTAAATGAATATAATTTTGAAAAATTTTAAAGTTCATTGCTTGATTCTTTAATTTAGACTATTGAAAATCTTAACGTGGATTTATATTTTTGGTACTTAATCTGAATCTTTGAACTCTATAATTTATAAAAGTTCTAAATTTTGCAGTTTATTTGCATTTCACTTAAAATTGTTCAATTGAAAAGTGTTAGTACCTTCCAGTTTATAGTGAAAGTTATTAAGCATTTAAATACACAAGTTTTGAATTGAAAACTTTTAAACTTCAATTTTAAAAGATTGGAAGTCAATGTTTCCACTTTGAATGCTTTAATTTGTTGTTTATTATTTTATATGGAAAAATGTTTATAATACAGTTTGATTTTTTAAATTTAATTGGCCGTGAAAAATATTTGCGAACCGGGAAAAACCCGGGAAATGACCGGGAATTTTTTTCTTCGATTAAAACGGCCACACTAAACTTTATTAAATTTAATATATTGTTTCAGTCTAAAACCATTCAATTTGTAATTTTTTAAATAATAAAAAGAACAATTACTTAATATTTTGAAATATCTGACTGTTTATTTAAAATCGGTGTTATCAATTAAATATTCAAAACCAAACAAAAAATTCAACTTTATACTTTACAATTTTAATTTTTCTATTAAAAAAGAAATTAATTTTGAAGTCAAATTGTTGAATTTTTATGTATAAATAACAAGTGAACACCTATTATTCTTAGAAGAAATTTTATTAAGCTTAAGAGATATTTAGAAGTTTAAAAAATTTAATGATTTCAAACAATTTAAGCCGACAAAATCCGGCTATTCGTACCAAAATTTCGGTGAAAATAGTCCACAGCCTAATTTAAAACCAAATGTAGATTTTGGCAGATTTTTAACAGAAAATTTAGAAGCTTTTTAAGAATTTTGAAAGGCTTCAGAAGAATGAAAAGCATTTCTTAGAAAATTTGTTAATGAATTTTTATTTTAAAAGATTAACTTTAAGAGAATATTAAAAAATATATAGAAATATTTACAAAATTATCAAAAATAAATGTGAAAGATTTTAAGGAAACTTTTTTTATTTGGCAGGATTTAAAAAAATTAGCAGGAAAAAATTTAGGAAAACTTTGAATCATTTTAAAATATCTAAATGATTAAAGATTTTGAAATAAAATTTTGAAGCATTTTAAGGATTTCTAAACTACTTAATGTAAAAAGACTAACTTTGAATTTAGAAAGTTTTCAGCTTATTAAAAAAATGTAATCGTTGAATTTTAATGTTTCTAGCTTAAAATGATATAATTTCGAACATTTAAAAATTCAAGAGTTCCACTTTGTGAGCTTTAATTTGCAGCTCAGTTTTTATTACTTCAATTGAACAAATATTTGGCTTTAGAGTTTGATTTGTTTAATTTCATTGATCGTGAAAAATGTTTGCGAACCGGGAAATTACTGGGAATTTGTTTTTGGCTTAAAACGGCCACCCTGCTCTTTGTCAATATAAATTCACGTCTATCTTTTTCAATCCACTTTTCTTTATCTCATCCTTTACCTATCCATGACAATATTTTTCTATTTATTTGTCAGTTGAAATTCCCATCTATGTTTTTAATCTTCTCTTCTCTATCATCGTAAGCTAAATACATCTATCAAGATCTTTTTCTATCTCTTTTAAAACTTAAATTTACGTATATCTTTTTCAATCCTCTCTTACCTATATCATCCTATCCTTTTCCTATCCACTTAAATCTTTTTTTTATCTCTTTGTCAATCTAAATTCACGTCTATCTTTTTCAATATCCTCTTCTCTATCTCACCATATCATAGATTTATTAACGTTTATCTTTTTCTAACTGTCAATCTTAATTCAGTTCTATATTTTTCAATCTACTCTTTTCTATCTCATCATATCCTTATCTATCGGCGTCAATATTTTTATATTTCTCTCTGTCAAACAGAATTCCCCTCTATCTTTTTTAGTCTTCTTTTTTGCATCTTATCGTATTCTACATCCATCAACGTCTATCTTTTTCTATCACTTTGTCAATCTAACTTCATGTTTATCTTTGTCAATTCCATCTTTTATATGTTATTCTATCCTTTATCTATCCACGTTAATATTGTTCTATATCTCTTTCAATATAAATTCTGCTCTATCTGTTTGAATCTTCTCTTATCTATCCCACTTTATGCTACATTTTTCAACGTCCATCTTTTTCAATCCTTTTTTCTCGCTCGCAAACCGTTTTGCCAAGTTTGACACAGTTGTTGACTAAAAAGTATGGATGTCACGTTGTATTTCTACGGTACGTGGTTAATACCAAATTAATTTTTTTAATGAATTACCTTACTTTTAGATGGATTTTTAAATGTTCAGGGATAAAAAATGAAAAGAGTACTCAATCGCAGATGATAGAAAAGAGATAGATAAAGATTCAGATTTATATGAAAGAGGTAGAATGAAGTAAAGAAAAATAAGGGTCCTCGGTTACGAAAAGTAAAGAAATAAAAAAAATTTCGATCTTTGTCAATTCTTATATTTTCAATACGGAAAACTTTCTCGTTGACAAGTCGATGATCGTCAACAGGCCAAAATTACGAAATTAAAAAGAAAATATAATGAAATACTTTAAAAATCATCTTTTAGTATTAAAAAACATCACGCGAAACATAAAAAATAAGTTTCATCTTTATCATTATTTTTCTTAGTAAAAGGGACAAAAAAATAAGCCTTTACAACAATTTGCCATAATGATTTCTCAATAACCACTTCAACTATATAACATCGTATTTGTCAAAATTTTTTGATTTACATATTGGTATAACATTCATCGATAGGCTAAAACCTAAAATACTTGAAATTGCAAAACAAAACAAAAAAGGATTATATACCTTTAATTATGTTCCTTAAACTTAGCAAATTTTAAACTTTTTAAAACAAATTACATGAGCCAGAAATAAAAGAAAGGTGAATTTGGAATATCTTATTCTCAAATCTCTAATTGCAAAATCCATTTTTTTAAATTTAGAAATTTTTACCTTCCTACTGGCAAAAGTTCTACACTAAAAGTTTTACAACATTTTCTAATTGGGGCAATATATTATAAACTGTGAGATCTATTCAAATAATGTCATTTTTCAAAGGGCATCAGACTATCTTACACATTTGGCGAAACATTTTTGAAATTAAAAACGCGAATTGTCAAAGAATGGTCCAAATTCTTATTAAAGGTGTGATATTTTTTTATATGGGCCTAAAGAGGCGGTTCTCACTTATCACAATTGCACCTGTGCATTCTGATGTAGAAAAGTGTCCCCAAGTAGATAAAAATATTTTCGACCAGTTTTAATTTTTATATTTAAGTACATGGCTCAAATTGCGTAATTTCCGAAGCCTGTTTCGACTGTCTCCAACCTGATTTTGTAACCTTCGGGACATATCTAAGTAAATGATACTAACTCATTTGTTTGATAGCGTAGCTATGCTATGTTGAAATATAGATCCAATACTAACAGAAAATCATTGTACTAAATTTCCAACCTGTGAATTTCATACAATAGACAACCCTCGCATTATGTCTTCAAGTTTTTCATAAAATCGAAAACCATTCTAATTGACCGTAATAAGTACTTTAGAATACTACAAGCTGTACTTTATAACACATAAATTAAAAGGCCTGGATCTCAACTTCAAGATACTACTCATTTTTATTAATCAATAATGAATTATCACGTTATAAATAAAAAATTTTTTAAATGCGAGTATAAATTCAGAGTAGTCTCCGAAGCCTCACTTCTCACTAGCCTTGACAACTTATACATGTGCTACCATCGTAAAAAATGAGTCATTACATAACATTCAATCATATAAGGATTTTGCTGTATCTCCTTTCTAATCTCTGATAATTATAGATTTTATACTTTTTGTAGTCTCCGAAACCTTTTATCTCCGGATTGGAAAATGTTCTTTCTCGTCCTTTAATTGATAAATACTACATTGTTTATGTAAATCTTTATCGAATATAAGGTCTTTGCCGCCAAGCCTTGTGATTATCGCGTAATATTTTGCCAAAATCACTCATAAATCGTATACAATTTTGCACAGTTAATTATTTAAAAAAATGTCGAGATGTTCCCGTAATGCATTCACAAAGTTTTACGGACGTATTTAATCGTCTAATATTTGTCGCGCACTATTTTTGTAATATTGCTAGATTTCATGTACAAATGTGTATGCCAAATATACCTGGAGTCTTGCGTAGGTGAACTGAAAATAGAAACATAAAAAAATATCACACCACTGACATAACTTTGGATCATGTTTTGATAAATCATGTTTCCAATTTTTTAAATTCAAATAGTCATAACTTTGAAAACAAAATTCCGACAAATCGACGAGATACGTGTCGTCCTATTCCCTTTAAAAAACATATTTGAGTTGCAAATAATTCTGTGACTTGGGCAAATATTTTCTGCTTGATTTGAAATTAATTCGGTCAACAGAATCAATTTACAACTTGGGAAAATTCCACAAACATGATTCACTGTAGTCAGAAATACTATATATTTATGTACCCAAAGTCTATCGAAATTGTCGATAAGTTTGGTAGAATCTTGTAACTTTGTCTAATTTTTTACAAATTATATAGCAACTCTAATTATTAATTATAAATTATAAATTAAATTCCCGAGGGTCTTCCGGTTTTTCCCAACCACATATTTTGCGCCAGAACAATTGAAAAATGTCTTTTTGTAATTGATCTCTAACGTATGGAAATGAGAATTCCAACATAATATACATATACACCAAATTTATGTCATGAATAAAACATTTACACATGCGAAACTTATCCTCCATCAAAGATAAGTTATATGTATAAAAAAAACTACATTGTGAATCACAAGTATGACACCACCTGTTTGTCGAAGATTGCCTAAGTTCCTGTAATATTAATTTTATGATACAACGTGTTAAAAGTGGAAACAAAAATGTTGGAAAAATGTTAACATTTTTCCTGCCTAAAGAAATATTTTTCTAAATTATATAAAGTAAGTAATCAAGAAGTTTCAATCAAATTTATTACAAATATACATTCGTTTGCTTTTTATTATTATTTTCCTAAAGATGAGATGTCTTCAAATTTTTTCAACCTTTTTTTTTTATTAACTTTGTAAAACATTTATTATATTCAATTTTTTAAAATAAAAAATGGCCATTTTGTACTATTTTGGAAATATTTGCTTAAATTATTGACAAAATGCCTTCTTCCTGACTATATTTAAACAAAACTCTGACAATTTTAACTAATTTGAGAGACAAAATGGTTAGTCTCATATAATTAATATAAATTAAGCAATCATCCAATAACTTTGATGGTATCGTATACGATGTATGCAGCAACAAAATTTTTTGCTCTCGTATTTTCGACCAGGATTAATTTTTCATTATCCCTGACCACTAATATTGAAATACCAAAATTATAATCTTGTAACAATTATTTTTAATATGCAATTTTTTATAAATGTAAGGAAGCCATTTAAAATTTATAACTTTTAAATTCATTATTCTAAGGGTCTATTTAAACCGAAAAAGTGATTAAAAGTGACTAATTTCTAACCTCAAAAGTGTCTAATGTGCATTAATAGTGTGACTAATGTTCTTTTGTATTTAAATAAATTCTAAGACATTCATAAGCATTCTAAGTAAATGTAATCGAATTCAGGATAAATCCATAAGACTTCAAAAGAATAGAAGTTCAATTCAAATTAATTGGAAAAATGTTAAAAATGCTAAAAGATACGTTAATTTCAGTAAAACTGTGGAGTGAATTTAGAGGAACTTATGGGAAATGAGATTAATTTGATGATATTATTAAAAATTCAAGGTGAATTCAAACGAAATTCATGAAAATTGAAATCAATTAAATAATTTGAATATATGAATTGATCAGCAAGTCTAAAATAAGTTTACAAAAATTCAAAGGAATTCAAAACAATTGGATGAAATTTCTAAAAATTCAAGATGAGTTTACACGGCTTCAGGATGAATAAACAAAAAAATTCTAAACAAAAAATCGATTGAATTTAGTAGAATTGAGTAATTTTAGATGAATTAGAGTGAATTAAAAAAATTCAAGATATTTCAATATAACTTAATGTATTCGGGAAAATTAATAAAAATTCAGGGTGAATTCCAAATGAATTAAAAAAAATATATATATATATATATATATTTGAAAAACTCTTCAAATCTTTAAACCCTACTAAACTCTTCACTTCTTGTGAATAAATTCTTTGAAGTATTTTCAAGTCCCCTGAAACTTTTTAAAGCTCTTGAAAATTCCCTGAAATAATTTAAAATACCTTAAAATATTTCCAAGCCTTTGAAATGCCACTAAATTGCTAAGTCAATTCAAAACTTCTTGGAATCTGTGTTAATAACTTAAAATATTTCCAATTCTTTAAAATCTTTTGAAATCTTTTGATATTTTTTTAAGCTTTTGAAAATTTTTCGAAAAAAAACTTCAAATATTATTTGAAATCCCTTAAAATTTTCTAGAGCTCTTGAATGTCCTTCCAAATGATTTCAAATTATTTAAATCCATTGAAAATACCTTGAGACATTTCGGTTCCTGGAAAATCTTATAAAATCTTCGAAACCTTACGAAAGCCATCACTTCTTGTGAATAAATTCTTTATAACCCATTAAAATATTATGGCTTCCCATCAAATTCCTTCGAATCTTGAAAAATATATTAAAATACTTTGAGAGTTTTGAAAAACCCTTAAAATAATTGAAATACTCGGAAATTTGATAAAATCCCTTGAAATCTTAAAAATATTTTAGAACCCTCAAATTATTGAAATCTATTTCAAATTTCTTCAAATCTTTTAAAATGCCCTAAAATATTTCAAAACCTTTAAAATATTTTTAAATCCTTTCGAACTTTTTAAAGCTCTTGAAAATTCCTTGAAAAATTTAAAAATACCCTGAAATCTTTCAAATGTTTTGAAATCTTATCAAATTTTTTACATATCTTAGAAATTTCTTTCAATATTTTCAAGTATTCTAAAAGTCCCATAGGTTAATTTATTACAAAATAAATTTATTATTTAATTTTATAAACATTTTTAAAAAAGTTACTAAAGTGACCTTTTCATTTTAAAAAGTGACTATAGTCACTTTATAGTCACAAAAGAAGATAAAGTAGAAAAAGTAGATTTGGCGACAGAAGAAAAAAAAATCCCCAATCTTAAATATAATTGTCGATTTTTCCCGATTTCCCGATCCGCTATACGCCCTGAATATGTATATTTTAATATATGCGCCTTTCGAAAGAGATTCGGTCTATAATATTAAAAAATTCTTATCCACAGGCTAATTTTAGGAAACTATTTAGCACAGAAAGGACCAGAAGCGGTTGGAAAGTTGGTGGCAGGCCTGGCAATTTCCGCCCCATGGAATGTTTTTGAAGCAACAAAAAGTATCGAGAAGCCTTACTTAAATCTAATGTTAAACAGACATTTGTGCGATAATCTACGTCGAAATGTGACTCGGTGTGAAACAGGGTTTTTCGACATGCACTTTGAAAATTTAGACAACGTCATGAAGGTAAATTAATACAAAATCATTAGATTTTTAAGACTTCAGGGATCGAATTGGTTTATTAGTTGAATTTTAGATAAAAAAGGGGATTCAAAGGGGATTTTATTTATTATTAAAAGCCCTCTAACATTAGCGCCGTTTCATCAGCAAGTTTTACAGTCATTTTTCTGTTTTAAAAATTTGGTGTAGCTTATTGTTTAAAAAAATCGGGTGAATAGTTCCAAACTTTGTGCTCATAAAAATATATAAGAAAGAAGCTTATTTCAAGACGCTCTTGTTTCAAGTCCCCATGCTGGGCTATT
The DNA here is from genome assembly GCF_010883055.1 of Belonocnema kinseyi. Taxonomy (NCBI): domain Eukaryota; kingdom Metazoa; phylum Arthropoda; class Insecta; order Hymenoptera; family Cynipidae; genus Belonocnema; species Belonocnema kinseyi. Next base: position 86,516,095 of record NC_046665.1, read on the forward strand.
TCAAATTTCCCAGTTCCGTTACCTCCCACTACGGTCCCTGTACGGTCTCGCCCTATAGTCACTGGCTGACCATTGTGGGAGTTTACCACTCACAAGAGTGCGCGATTTGTTCAATCAAAAAAAAGTTCTATTGAAATTACTAGACGCGTCTGGTTAAAAAATTTCTAGTTATTTTAATCCGAAATTATGGTTAATATGACTAGAAAATTCTAGTTAATTAACTCTGGTTGATTTTTTCTGGTTAAAACTGTTCTGGCTAATATTTCTGGTAACAGAAGTGTCGCTATCTTTTGTCGAATTCCAGAACAATCGCGATAGAATATTTCCAAACCAGGCATAGATTTTTTGGGTGTCTTTGAAAAGTATTCTCTAAAATATTAAAATTGTGAAAATAAATAAAGTGAATGTTCGGGAATGTGGGTTTTGATCGAGTGATCTAAATGTATATCATGTAAAATAACGAACGAAATAGTCTTAACGAATAGTTTCAGAAACAGAACGCATCAACAATACGCTACTTTTGATTCGAGTGTTGTATCTATTTCCATTTATTACTATGTATATATTCACCTATATATTATAGGGAGACGACATTATAGCAAAGCGGAACATTTTTGCTGCACTTTGTTGCCGAAAACTTTTATTGGATTATTTTCTTTGGGAAAATGTAAAATGTAATATTCTTAAGCTGTCAGAAAATTCTCTAGTAAATATTTCTGGTTAACCTTACCAGAACTTCTCGTTACATTTACCCGAATTTCTGGTAACATTAACCAGAAAATTGTCAACCAGAAACTTCTGATACTTTCAACCAGAATTTATAGTAAGGGCATATTTAACACTCTATTCTAGTTGAATCAAGCAGAATTCTGATTGATGCAACCAGAATTTTTTTTTGAGTGTTCGGGTTCGAGTTCTGCGAAAATTTAAATTTGATAAATGAAAAATAGCTTTTTTATAAAAATTATTATAATAATAAAAGTTTATTGTCAATTTGCAAAATAAAGTAAAAGAGTAAAACATTCAGTTTAAACAGGAAAAAGTTAATATTTTAATTACTCGACACTTATTTTGCGCAGTTCTAAATTTTACAAACATAAAATTATTGTCTTTTGAAAAAAATCAAAGTACGTGTTTTGATAACATTCTATATTTTCTTAGCAAATATTAGAATTTTCAACTAATAAAGATAAATTTTGTACCAAAAATGACATAGTTCAATTTTCAACTATAATATTGAGTTTTCAAGCAAGAATATTAAGTTTCTGCTAGAAAGACAAATTTGCAAAAAAATTAATAAATTTGCAACTAAATATTTGAATAAAAAAGGTATATTTTCTACTAAAAAAGACAAATTTTCAACCAAAAATAAAACAGAAAAATTTTCAGATAAAAAAATTGAATTTCCCACAATATATATAATTTGCAACAAAAGAAGTCAATTTTCGATCAAAAAAGAGAACCTTCCCAATCGAAAATGATAACTAAATTATCTGGTAAAATAATTTTTAACCAAAAAAGGCGAATATTTCAAAAAAATATTTGCATTTTCGGCTATAGAGATGAATTTTCAAGGAAAAATTGAATAGTTGATATTTCAACCAAATAATATTTTAACATTAAATATAAAAACAGGCGAATTTCATCAAAAAATACAAATTTTAAATGAAAACATTCGATTTTTCAGTTCAAAAATTAATTTATATCTGATTTGGTAAAAATTCGTCTTTTTTACTCCACATTTAACAATTTAGCTACAAATTAAAATATTTAGTTGAAAATTAATTTTTTTGATGCAAGTTCAGGTTTTTGGATTAAAATTTAGAGAATTTTTAGAAAGTTTATCTTTGCATTTGTAAAAAATTTAACTATTTTGTTGAAAATTGTATTTTTATTATATTAAATTATTTTGTGTTTAAAAATAATATTTTTTGATTAGAATATTAACTATTAAATTTTTCATTAAGAAATCATTTTTTACGTTTTTTTACATTTAATTTATTAAAAATTCAACAATTTTGTTTAAATAAAAAATTTTTTTCGTTAAAAATTCGACCGTTTCTTAGAAAGTTTATCTTTTTGGCTTGAAAATACAACTACTTGTTTAAAAATTCCTATTTTCATGTAAAAATTTAACTAGTTTTCAGATAATTTATTTCTTTTAGCTTCAGAAAATTCAGCAATTTGTTAAGATATTTTTTTGCTTGACTGAAAAATCTTTTTTGGTTAAAGATTTATATGTCTTTACATTTGTTTCCAAATATAACTATTCTGTTGAAAATTCGTTTTTTTTACTCATAATTCATATTTTTGAGTGAATGATATAACCTGTTTTGTAGAAAATTCGTCTTTTTGGCTTGAAAATTTAAGTTGAGTTGAAAATTTAAATATTTGATTAAAACTTTATTTTTAAATTTATATTTTCGGGTTGAAAATTCTATTGTTTTGTAGAAAATTTTTATTTTTATGTTGAAATCAGCTGCTTGTGATTAAAAATTAAAATATTTTTTGATTGAAATATTAGCACCTACATGAATTTTATTTAAAGTAATTTATTCTCCTATTTTCGTGAAAAATCTCCTTATTTCCCAATTTTTTAGAGAATTCATCCTTTGAAGCCTGTGTTGCCTCTAGAAAAATGTTTTTTATTTGCAGCTACAAAATTGATATATTTTTCGGGTTTTTTTCTTGATCATATCGCAAGCAATCAAAAAGAATCTCTTCCAAAGCGTCTTGTTTTCTATTGTCTTAAATTTCTATTTATTATTCTTAAAAAATTAATCGGCGCCTTGTGAACAAAGGAGGAAAAGAAGACAGTTGGGTCAAAATTCTAGATTTTAGGCGTTTGCAGGAATTTTATAAAAATAAAGGGGAAAGAAAGGATTAGGAAAAGAAGGACGGATTGTGATCCCTGAGATTTGGCACGACTCCTTTATACTAATAAATATTTAACAATCTAACAATAAAAATTTTGATTTCTTAGAGTCAAACCGTTCGAGAATTCGATGCCAGTTTTACATCAAAACTCTTTGGCTTCAAAAACGTCGAGGACTATTACGCAAAAGCTACCCTACATGATAAATTGCACAATATCGAGGTCCCTTTGCTCTGTTTGAGTGCAGCTGATGATCCTTTTCAACCTCTAGCAGGTAATTACGATTTGAATTACGTTTTATAAAAATTAATTATAAATTTTCATTGATTCATTGAAGGAAACTGTATTCTCGTTTAGCAATTCCCTTGAAGGAAGTTAGCGAATCGAAACATGTCGCGATGATCGTGACTTCAAGAGGTGGTCATATCGGATTTTTGGAAGGAGTTTGGCCAGTTACGGAAAAACAGTACATGGGCAGAGTTTTCTCCCAATTTTTTACAGCTGTTTTCACAGCTGGTTTAGACCATCCGGCCTTCTTTAGATAGCTCTATTAAACATAAAGTTATTTAATTCATATTTTAAGAAACGAGCATTTAGGTAAAAGTGAAATTGTCGCTGGATTCGACGATTAGGAAGATACATGAATTTTTCGAACTATTTGAAATAGGCTGTTATTAAGTATTTATAAAGTTGCTACCAGAAAAACTCCTGCTTAAAAATATCCACATGGAATCATTTTACTTATGTTAGTATTTTCCAATGACGGAGAAATTGTTATTCCTACAGATTCGGAAAACTGAGTTAGCCAGTCAACCATTCATCGTTAAAGATTG
>NC_046665.1:86519902-86563397 GCF_010883055.1 Belonocnema kinseyi
AGGTATGAAATTATAAAATACATATATTTAATTAGTCAAAAATCATTGATAATTTTGTTATTCCAAATAATTATTTCACGAATTTGCCTCTTACGAAAATTACGAAGCGAGTGAAATACTTTAAGCAATTTTAATTTTAATTTAGATTTTAAAGAACAGAATATGTTATTGATTCTCTTCTGCCTCAGCATTTAGGTTAATAATACGTAAGTCGTGCAATATTAAAATATTATAACATAATTCCTAGATAAGAGATTTAAGAAAAATACTTCATAAGTTTTTAAATACTTATTCTTGTTAAGTTTTCATCTATCTGTTATCGCAGAAAACTAAAGCTTTCACACAATGGCCGTGAACAATCTTTTTGATCTTTAAAGTGATTGTAAAGCGACAAGTATATATTATACGTTCCAGATTCAAATTGATAAGTGCACTAATGTTCAAATTTTAGAATTATATATTTGTATATGAATTTTAATAAATTTGATAATGAATATTATATTCTGGTTTTCAAACAATTTTTTACTGATCCCAATCCAATTTCTTATTTTATTTATTTTTTTTAATTCCTTATTTATTTAAGACTACACTTTTTGATTGACTGAAAAAATTACCATTTTTTATTTTCCGTTTTTCTCCCGGTCAATTGTTCTTTTTCCCGATAAATTTAAATAATTCAGAACATTTGAATAGTTTAAAACGATTTCCAAAGATTTAAGGAATTTTGGAAAACAGATTATAATTCTGTGCTGGAATATCGGATCATTCTTCGCCATACGAATTACGATTCTGATTGGGATAAGAGAATTTTGTAAAAGAAATATAATTCATAAGTTGAGCAGGGATTTTTTAAATTCTCTTTTTCTAAATCAGAATTAAAATTATTTTCTAATATTCTCGTTCCAGATTAAAAATGTTCTGTTCCAAGTCCAATAACAGTTATTTAAGGAAATTCACCTTTCTTAAGTATAAATTATAATTTCTTATGGAAATCTCTTGTTCCGAAATGAAAATTATCATTCTTTGTAGAAATTTTCTGTCTCAAAGTCTAAATTTTAATTTTTTAAGTAATAACATGGTAACACCCTTTTTATAAAATTTGGTTAGTGAGAAGTTTCCAATTTTCTCTTTATACATCAGAACAAAAGTTATTTTATAAATTTTCATGTTCAATGTCAAAAATTACTTGTTCCAATTAAAAATTATATTTATAATTATATTTTTAATTATAATATCACTGCTCCAAAGTCAAAATTATAATGCTTAACAGAAATGATTTTTTTAAATTTATGTCTTTTTCAAACTTAGGATTATAATTCATTTATGAAAACCCCTATACCAACTCGTAATTAAATTAATTCCTCAAACTTCCTGTTCCAAGTCGAAATTATATTTATTTAAAAAATTTTGTATTTGTATTGTAACGTTCAAAGTTTTGTTTTTTGTTTCGTTTTGTGTATTTCATTTGTAATTATGGACTTTAAATGAACAATGAAATATGTCTAAATATTAGATAATTGTTATTTTTATTAATTAAAAAATTTCAAATCGTCCTGAAATATCAATTATTATTTACTTTTTAATACTTACAGTACAGTTGTACATACAGTACAACTGATTGATAAGTTGGGCAGCTTTATTTTCTAGAAAATTGTTAAATTCCCGGTCAAAAAATAAATTCACTGTCATTACCCGATTTCCAGGTGCAGCGGCCACCCTGTTTTTGCATTGATGACAACGTATCATTTGTCGCTCTATATTTTCTTTTCATTCTTCTCAGTGCTGTCTGCTAATCACAGCCACAGATATTCAAATGTTCGCGCGTCTCTCTCACCATTTCCCCCCATGCGTTGGTTCTCCGCAATGAGGGAGCCGAGGCCGCGATCCGTGCGCAACTTCAGACTACGCTCGTCCGCTCTCTGATTATAACTTTTTAGACTAAAAAGATAATCTTTTAACCAAAAATGGAATGGTTATATTTCCACTTGAAAAAAAAAGATTAATAAAAAAAATAAACATTTTCTCTAAAACAGTGAAATTTTCTGCCACATAGTTGAATTTTCTACTTATTTGCTGAATTTTCAACATAAAAGGACGAGTTTTCTATGACACAGTTGAATTTTCAACTCAAAAATATGAAATTTCAATAAAAAAGGTCATTTTTAACAAAATAGTTACACTTTCAATTTAAAAAATTAATTTTTATCCCCAAAAAGGGAAACTTAAACGAAGTAGTACCATTTTTAACCAAAGAGAATAATTTTTTATTGAAGTTATAAATATACAAAAAAAACGAATTTTTTAAAAAAGTAGTTCAACTTTAAACAATTGGACTTGAATTGTAGATCTAAAAAAATGAATTTTCAAAAAGAAAATATAATAGGTTATATTTCAGCAAAAAGATTTTAATTTTGAATAAAACACAATATAATTTAACCAAAAAAGGTACAATTTTGAGAAAAGTAGTTGAATCTTCATCCAAAACAAATTAATTTTCAACCAGAAAATGCAATATTCTATCAGAAAATACGAATTTTCAGAAAAATGCACACATTTTTAACAAAATGGTTGATTTTTCAACCAGGAATTTTAATTTTCTACTATAAAAGACAAACTTTTAACCAAATAGTTGAATTTTTAGTGTAAAAAAGATCACTTTTTAACAAAGAATGGAACAAATAAATTATCAATTTATAAAAGTGTTTAGTTTTTTACAAAACAGTTGAATTTACGACCAAATTGTTGAATTTTCAATTCGAAAGGAGGAGTTTCCCACAAAACAGTTAAATTTTTAGCTCGAAAATATGAATATTCACAAAAAATTAGTTTTCATCCCTAAAAAGAGAAACTTCAACAAAGCAGTTCAATTTTTAACCAAAGAGATAAATTTTCTATTAAAATTATGAATCTTCAGCAACAAAAAATGAATTCTCAATAAAGTAGTTCAACTTTAAACGAAGGAATTGAATTGTAAACTTAAAAAATGAATTTTCAATAAAAAATATAATAGTTATTATTTCAACAAAAGATATTTTAATTTTAAAATAAAACACTATATAATTAAACTAAAAAGACAACTTTTCCTCAAAATAGGCGAATTTTTAGTCTAAAAATATCTTCTTTTTTTACCAAAAATCGAATAAATAAAATTTCAGTTTAGAAAAGCGAACTTTTTACAAAACAGTAGAATTTCTGAATAAATATTTAACTTTTCAGTTCAGAAAATAATCTTTACCACTAAAAATGGAAACTTCAACAAAGTATTTCAATTTTCAATGATAGAGATGAATCTTCTATGAAAATTATGAATCTTAAAAAAAAAGTAGTTTTAAGAAAGTAGTTGAACTATAAACAAAGAATTAGTTAATATTTCAACAAAAACAATTTTAATTTTAAATAAAACACAATGAATTTTAGAAAAATACGAATTTTTTACTAAATAGTTAAATTGATTTTCTACCAGAAAAGATGGACTTTTAGCAACATTTTTACATTTTTAAAGAAATAATTAAATATTCATCCAGGAGCATTAATTTTCTAACAAAAAAGCGAAGTTTAAACGAAACAATTGACTTTTTAGTCTACTAAAATAACTCTTTAACCAAAAATTGAATAAATAAATTTTAATTGAAAAGCAATAAATTTAGATTTAGAGAAGCTCATTATTGACAACACAGTTACATTTTCTACCAAACGGTTGAATTTCCAATCCAAAAGGACGAATTTTCCACAAAACAGTCGAATATCCAACACGAAAATATGAATTTTCAACAACAAAAAAAGTCAAAGTTTCAAGAAACTGTTGAATTTTCAAGTCAAAATTATGCCTTTTCTTCAAAGTAGTTGAATTTTCATCCCCAAAAAATCTTAAATTGTTTATATTTCGAATGTTAGGAAATCAATGTAAAAAAATTCCATTCGTCCAAGAAACGTAAAATATATCGAATCGAAGACTTCGATATTTCTTGTTCGATATTTGGGTTAAGTTAGGAGTTAGGGCAGTTAGGCTGAGATGAGGTTAGGTTAGGCAGGATTGATGCGTCAACACACATCACACGTCAACACAAGAAATGACAAGTTGCTTGTTAGTTGTTAAATGTTGGCCTCTCTTTAGTATATTGTTGTCGGCATTTAATGAATATAATAACTGAATAATTATCAAGTTATTGATTAATGAAAATAAATTGTTTGTTTTTATAAAAAGACTGTGGCTAAATGGTTCGTATTACATTCCTGCATCCTGATTTGGGAGTCGGCGGTGCTGAGCGGTTAGTTGTTGATGCGGCACTTGCATTAAAAAACAAAGGTCACGAAGTAAAATTTGTAACAAGTCATCATGATCCTGATCACTGTTTCATTGAAACAAAAGACGGCACAATACCTGTCACAGTTTACGGTGATTGGTTACCGAGAAATATTTTTGGAAAGTTCTTTGCAGCGTGTGCTTACATTCGTATGGTAAGTCTAGTAAATATCATAAATAATCATTTTATATATTATATACAAAACAGAAAAATTTATATTTCTATGTATATTCTTAACAGGATGTTTAGCCTTCCTCGAAACCCTGAAATTGTTAGGGAATTTTTGACATTGCGCTTAATTGTTTTTAAATTGTAATATAAAATTTAACAACAATGATTCTTCATTTGTAAAAATAACTTTATATTATTGTGTTTAACTCTTTTGTTGAAAATTCATTTTTGTTGTTTTTTGAAATTCATTTTTTTAACTTTAAGATTAATTTTTCTAGATAGAAATATAACTTCAATTTTTGGTTGAAAAATTATTTTAAAAAATCTTTTTTGGACGAAATTAATCTTCTAAAATTCAACTATTCCAGTTGAAGATTCATCATTTTTGTTGAAAATTCATAATTTTGGTTGAAACTTAATTTTCTTATCTGAGAATTAAAATATTAAAATGATATTTTTTTATCTGAAAATTCAGTTAAAGATGCAACATTTTTGTTGGATATTCATTTTTTGGATACAAATTCAACTATTTCAATTGAAAATCATTGTTTTTAGTTCAAAATTATTATTTTTAACTGAAGATATAACTATAAAACTTTTGATTGAAAAATGATATTTTTTATTTGAAAATTCAACTATTTCGTTGAAAATTTAGGTATTTTGTTGAAAATTCATTTTATTGGGTAAAAATTAATCTTATTGGTTTAAAATTTCTATTTTTGCTAAAAAATATAACTTTTTGACTAAAAAATTCATGATTGTAGTTGCAAATTAATTTTTTTGTTTCAAAATTCAACTATCCCAGTTAAAATTGGAACCTTTCTTTTGAAAATTGATCAATTTAGGTACAAAATTAATTTTTAATCTGCAAATTAAACTATTTTATTTTTGGTTGAAAACTGGTCTTTTTCCGCTTAAAATTATACTATTTGGTTGAAAAATTATGTTTGTTAGTTGAAAATTCTAATATTTCGTTAAAAAATCATGTATTTTGTTAAAAGTTCGTGTTTTGGCAGATATTAGTCTTCTTGTTTGAAAATTCAATTATTTCAATTAAAGATTCAACATTTTAATTGAGAATTCATCTTTTTGGTACAAAATTCAACTATTCCAAATAAAAATTCATTTTTTTGTTCAAAATTCAACAGTTCTAGTTAAAAATTCGTCAGTTTGTTTCAAAATTATTATTTTTTAACTAAAGAAATAACTATAAAAATATTGATTGAAAAATGCTGTTTTTTATTGAAAAATTCCACTATTTCTTTGAAAATTTATGTATTTTGTTGAAAAATTGTTAGACACTAATCTTCTTGGTTGAAACTTCAAATTTCCCAGTTAAAGATTCATAATTTTAGTTGAAAATTCATTAGCGTGGTTGAAAATGAATTTTTTTAACTTAAAATTAAACTATTTAATTTTTTGTTTAAATTTCATCTTTTTGAACTTAAAATTGAAATATTTGGTTTAAAAAATGGTCTTTTTTAGTTGAAAATTCAACTATTTCGTTGAAAACACATGTATTTTGTTGAAAATTCTTCTTTTGGTAAAAATTAATATTCTTGGTTGAAAAATCATCTTTTTGCTTGAACGTTCAATTATTCCAGTAAAAATTCATTATTATGTTGAAAATTCATAATTTTTGTTAAAAATTTAACTCCCTCAATTGAAACTTCATCGCAATTTTAGTTTAAAATTCATCAGTTTTTTGAAAATTATTCTTTTTACCTGAAGATTTACCTATTCCATTTTTTGTTTGAAAATTGACCTTTTTTAGTTGAAAATTAAACTAGTTGTATGAAAATTCATGTTTTTGGTCAGAAACTAATTTTCTTAATTAGAAATTGAATTATTCCAGTAAAGGATTTATCACTTTACTTGAAAATTCATCTTTTTGGTTACAAATTCCTTCTTTTTTTCAAAACTCAACTACCCCAGACGAAGATTCATTTCATGTGAAAATTAATCAGTTTAGATAGAACATTAATTTTTTTGAACTGAAAATCAAACTATTTCATTTTTGGTTAAAAACTGATTTTTTAAATTTTCAAATTCAACTATAATAAATAAAGCTGCTTGGTTGCTGGTTAAACTGTTTTGTTAAAATTTCATCTTTTTGGTTTAAAATTATTTTTTTCAGTTGAATATTCATCATTTTAGTTGAAAATTCATTACTTTGGTTGAAATTTTCTTTTTCTTTGTGGAGCGCTAATTTTTTAAACTGTCCACGCAGACAAATTTTCAACAAAATAGTTGAATTTTCAACCCGAAAAGTTGCATTTTTAAGCAAAATGTGTTTTTTTAGCGGAAAAAAATAGTATTTTTAATTAAAAAAGAGGAAATTTTAAACCAAGAAGATTAATTTTCTATAAAAAAAAACTTAATTTTCTTCCAAGAAAGATCAATTTTAAATAAAAAATGGAAAAGTTACATTTTCAGTTAAAAAAATTAATTTGAAATAACCTAAATTAAATTCAAATTCTTCATTTAATTAAAAAAATTAAACTCTTCAAAAAAACTTTTAAACAGGGACTCGAACGAAATTAAGAGGCATTTTTTATATTTTCCAATTATTTCTCTAAATTCAATATAATTTATCGAAAAATTATGTTAAGTATGAAAAATTACTTTAAAAAATAATATAGCTACGGAGGCACATTGTCAAAATTGTGTTTCTTCAAAGTTTTATATCGAAAGAAACAAAAAAGAACGTCACATTCCTTTTCGTTCTTCTTTGTATAAAATATAATCACTACCAAACTTTGACACTATGTCTTCGTAGCCTCATTATCTTTTCATACTTTTTTAGATTGAGCTTAGTTTTTAGCCAAATTCTTTTAAATTTATCGAAATAATTGGCAAATATCCAAAAATACCTCTTAATTTCGTTCGAATCCCTGCTTTTAAATTGAGTAATTAAATTTTTTTAATTTTCACCCATGTATTACAATTTTTAACTACTGAACTGTACCTGATATATTTTCAGATATATGCAGCTTTGTGCATAATATTTCTAGAAGAACTTCCAGAAATAGTTTTCTGTGATATAGTATCTGTCTGCATTCCCATACTCAGACTACGGATTCCACATGTCCTATTTTACTGTCATTTTCCGGATCAACTGCTTTCAAGCCGCGGAGGTCAATGGAAATCTATTTACCGAGCGGTTCTCAATTTTATGGAAGAATTTACGACTGGAAGAGCTCACAAAGTTTTGGTGAACAGTCGCTTCACACAAGAAGTGTTTAAAAAGACATTCAAGAGACTAAATATCCAAACAGAAGTTTTATACCCTTCAGTCAATACAGATTATTTTGACAAAGCACGGATTTTACCTCTGGAAAGGGCACTGGATAGGAAGCTTCCTGATAATAGTTGCATATTACTCTCGATTAATCGATACGAACGTAAAAAGAACTTATCCCTCTGTATAGAGGCTCTTGCTCAACTCAAAAACACTCTCAGCGATGAGGAATATGAGAAGATTTACTTGATCATGGCTGGAGGATATGATAAACGAGTGGAAGAGAATGTTGAACATCATTTAGAATTAATTGGCCTTGCTGATGAACTTCAGGTAACGGAGAAGATCATTTTTCTGAGATCTCCATCGGATTTAGATAAGGTTTCGATCTTGAATCACTCTGATATTGTAATATATACTCCACCAAATGAGCATTTTGGAATTGTACCACTTGAAGCGATGTACGTCGGTAAACCAGTAGTTGCCCAAAATTCAGGAGGCCCTACAGAGTCTGTGGAAAATTCTGTAACTGGATTCCTAGCAGAGCCGAGCGCTCAAGATTTTGCTGACAAGATAGCTAGTTTGGTTAGAGATAAGGAAATGAGAATTCAATTCGGTAAAGCTGGAAGGGAGAGATTCATGAAGAATTTCAGTTTCGAGGCTTTTAGTACGCAACTGAATGCTACAGTAGAGAATTTGTTGGAAAATAATAAAGCGAAGTAATGATGTTATAAACTCTTTCTTGTTAATGTTCAACCCCGGCACTCTGAAATGATGGTGACAGAAATGTTGACCGCGACCGTGGGCGGCGCTCGCTGCACTTTTAGGCCGAAAATTATTCAAATTATAGTACTTAAATTTCCGAGAATTTAAGTTCAGGTTATATAACCGAGAATATGACAGCATTTAGGAGAATTTAAAAGAATTTATGATTTTTAACAATATTTTTATTGTTGAGGTTAAAACTTAGACGCGTGACATTTTCAAAATTCTCTGATTTTCTTTGACTAATTTTTCATTTCAAATTGTTAATATTCAAATACCAGTACTTTAATCTTATGATATTTTTACCATAGAATATTTTATAAGCGGAATAAAACAGTGTTTCACATGCAAATTTAAAATTCTCAAATGTATTAATTTATTTCAAATAAAAAAAACTACGTTTTTTCTACTTTAAGAGATAACTCTTTAACAAAATACTGGAATTTTCAACAAAATAATTTAATTTTTAACATAATAGTTGAATATTCAACCTAAAAAGACAAATTGCCAACGAAAAAGTGTCATAGTTTATATTTTAATAAAAAAAGAATGGAATTTATACAACAAAGAAAAGAATTTCAAAAATAAAAAGACGAATTTCGATCAAATAAAGATTTTTCACTCAAAAAATAAATAAAAGTTGATCAAAATTATTGAACCTTCAAACCAGACGAAAAATTTTCTTTACAAAAATTCAATTTTCAAACAAAAAGAATGAATGTTCAACAAAAAATTAATTTTTCACGTAACTGATGCATTTTTACGCAAAAAAGAAAATTTCAAATTAAAAATTTTTTTGTTACAACAACAAAAAACGTAAATTTTACATTCTAATTTAACTTTAACCCAAGTAGTTGAATTTTCAATTTAAAAAAATTAATTTTCAACAAGATAATTAAACTTTTGACCAACGAGATAACTTTTCACCTTCAAATATAAATCATTAACAAAAAAAAGTGCTTTCTTAAAAAAGCGATTCAACCAAATATTTTAAACAAATTAGTTGAATTATCAAGCAAAGAAGAACGATTTTTAACCAAAAAGTTGCATTTTCATAAAAAAATGAAATTTCTTATATAATGGATGATGTTTTTAATAAAAAAAAATAATTGAATTTTCTGTTGAAAAAGGTTTTAGTCGAGTTTTTACGATCAAACTATGAATTTGTTAACACGAAATAATATTCTAACCAAAAAAATTTAATTTTCAATCCAATAAGACGAATTTTTAACCAAAAAGGATGACTTTTTAACAAAATTGTTGAATTCTCTAGAAAATAGTTGTATTTGTATTTTTAAAAAAGGAAATTTATCTTAAAGCAGAGGAATTTTTAATTGCAAAAAAGTGAAAATTTCATCCAAAAAAGGTTCCAGTTAACTTATCAAGATCAAAATTTGCATTTTTTAACAAAAAATAAGTTTTTTACGAAAAAATTGAAATTTTAATCCAAAAAAGACGAATTTTTTCAACCAAAAAGGAAGAATTTTTAATAAAATCGTTGAATTCTCTACCAAATAGTTGCATTTTTATCAAAAAAGGATATAATTTCTGCTAAAGCAGGTAAACTTTAAAATAAAAAAGACAAACTTTCAAAAAAAGAGTTGAATTTTCGACCGAAAAGTTAACGAAAAAATGCAATTTTCTATTAATTAAAATAAATTTTGGGATTCTCATAATTTCTCAGAGAATTTATTTCTCGATTATATTCTCGTTACCGTTCTCAAAGTCATATAACCAGCTCAGAACTCCAATTCAAATGTATGAGGAAAGTGTCAAAAATGTCAAATTTAGTACTTTTTTACTTATAAAAACTGAATTTTTTGCTTTATCATTAAGTTTTGAAACTTTCAGACTGAAAATGCATCAAATTTTTTTTTTTTGCGGTGAACAAGAATAATGGTATATAAGTGTGTGTTTTTTTATGCAATTCTAATTACACGCATTTCTCTAAGAAAGTGCAAGTCTATACCGTACTAAATGGCAGGAGAATCATAAAAAATATGACAAAAGAGCTATTATGAGAGCTAATTTTAATTAAAAGCATGTAATTTGTTCAAAAAATTTTGATATTTTTATCTGAATTATTTTCCAACTTTTCCAATAAATATTTATGAGACAATTTAATGCAGTTGTTATAACAACATTTTAAAACAGTTTAAAGTCTATACAATTGTTTTGAGTGTTTGCAATTTTTTTCACTGAAAACAATTGTCAAAAAAGTTTTTAACAATAAGAAAAAATTTTATTTCAACGAGATAATGCTAAAAAATATGCAATTAAACGATTTTTTTTAACGCAAGTTATTGGCAACATAAATTTTCCCACATTAATAAAATAATTCATTAAAGTTGTTATAAAAAATTGAAAAATATTTTTTATTTGTTACAATTCTTTTTAAAGATTGCGACCTTTTTTGTCCACATTATAAGTAATTAACAAATAAGCGTAACGCTTAAAAAATTTTTATTTAAACGAGGGATAATGTTTCAAATATGCAAATAAACTGTTTGTTTAAACGCAAATTATTGGTAACATGAATTTTCAATAATATTAATAAAATAATGTATTGAAAATGTTATTAAAAAATTTTTAAATAGTTTAAATCGCAATCTTTTTTATTCACTTAGAAAATAATTAACAAAGAAGTGTGGCACTAAGGATTTTTTTTAATTTCAGCAAGATCAGCAATTCAGTTTCAGCAATTCAATTTAGCAAGTCACAAAATTTGAAAAAAAAAATTTAATTGATTAAGATTCTTTTTAAACACCGCAATATTTTTTTCCACACTGAAAATAGTGGACAAAAACTTGTTGCACTATAAGAAAAATTGCAACCAGATATGAGTAAAAATATGCAACTAAACGATTTTTTAAAACGCAAATTATTAGTAAGATGAGTTTTCGAAAATATTAATCAAATCATTTATGAAAGCTGTTATAAAAAAATTGAAAAAAAATTAAATTCAATACAATTGTTTTTAAAGATTGCAATATAAAAAAATTTTAATTTAAACGATCGATAATGTATAAAATAAGCAATTAAACTTTTTTTTTAACGAAAGTTATTGGTAACATGAATTATCAATAATTTAAATAAAATAATGTGATCCCGAAATTTTTTTTAAGTTTAAAAATAATTGACAATAACTGTTGTACTATAAGAAAAATTTAAAATTTCAACGATATTATAGAGTTACCATGTTACCGAAAATATGCAATTAAACTGTTTTTTCAAAAATATTAACAAATTAATTGATTAAAGTTTTCATTTAAAAAATTGAAAACTGTATTGCTTTTAAAGGTATGATTCACAAATACAGTTTTTTATGCTGCAACTTTATCAATATTTATTTACTCTATAAATTGTATTATTTATAATATAAAGCATAGAAACATTCGCCATATTTGTAACAATAGATATTTTTTGTAGCATAAATAATTTTTATAAATGTCTTACAATGAAAGAAATAAGATTAAGATCATTATAAATTAGAATAAAAAGAGGATTTAATTAAAATTTATAATTTTCACAGTTTATAATATTTACTTATGTCAATGTTGAAAATTGAATGTGTTCGTCTTGTCGAATTATTACTGGTACTCTCTGAAAAGTGTATTCGTATTTAATCATCAAAATAATGGTTTTTTTCACTTTTAATTAGAACTTATCAATTTATTGGATATTAAATATGCTACAAAATATTTTTCTGGAACAAATATATGCAAAAAACGTATTTTAACAATTAAAATAAATTAAATTTGTATTTCCCCCATGCGCTTAAATAATTGTATGCTCAAAAGTACAGACAGCGCCGCCACTAGGCCGTGGTCAAATCTCATGTCACATTTATTCTACAGGTATTTTTAGGAGAGCCACTCCCTGTTAATGTTATATAATGTATAGTCATGAATAAGTCATTTAAAAGCACTTTTAAAATGATCAAATTCTAGAATCTAGATTTAGGTTTATTTCTAAGCTGAATGAAAATTATATATTTTTATCTTTATGAATTTCAATAAATTTTATATGAACAGGACACAATCTTTAAATCACTTTGTGACCCAAACCTCAATTATTTTTTCAGTAGGTTTTTAAATTGTAAATTTTTATTGTATTTTTTATTTTTAAGATTAATTTTTCTCATTTAATTTTTAATTGAATTTTAATTGTAACTTTTAAATTGTAAATTAGTAGATATAATGAGGCGTCTATTTACTAATTAGAAAACGTGATATTTTTGTCAATGTTTTGTATGAGTTAAACTAGATATCTACCTATCTAGAAAACCTGGAATGTTCAGAGAATTTTTATATACCATGGTTTAAGCTAGAAAAGGTAGTTTTTTAAAGTCTGGATATAAAATTGAATAACAATTATTCTTCATTTGTAATTGTAGCTTTATATTACTTTTTTAACTATTTTGATGAAAATTCGTCTTTTTTTCAATTAATTTTTTTTATTGAAAATTTATTATATCAATGTTTGGTTGATAAGTCGTCTTTTTGGTAAAATTTAACTGTTTAACTTGGTTTGAAAGTTTAAATTTTTTTCCATACAATAATTTAAAACTAATTTTTTTTGTTAAAGATTCATAATTTTAATCGGAAATTCATCTTTTTGGTTGAAAATGAGCTATTTTGTTGAAAATTAGTTTCTTCTTTGGCTGCAATTGAATTTTTTTTACTGAAAATTTAACCATTTAAGTTAAATATTCCATCATTTTAGTTAAAAATGCATCTCTTTGTTCGAACATTAATTTTTATAACCGAAAATTTGACTATTTTGTTTTTAGTTAAAAATTGATAGTTTTGCTTAAGAAGTCAACAGTTTAAAAATTTACCCGTTTGGTAGAAAAATGAGCTATTTTGGTTGAAAATTCGTTTTTCTTGAATCAAATTTAATTTTTTTACCGAAGAATTAACTATTCCAGTTGAAAATAAGCTGTTGACTTTTTTTTTGAACATTGATTTTTTTTAACTGAAAATAAAAATGTTCCAGTTGTATATTCCTCAATTTTTGTTCAAAATTCATGTCTTTGGTTAAATATTAAATTTTATAACTAAAAATTTAACTATTCAATTTTTGTTTGACAATTTGTCTTTTTTGGTTGAAACTTCGTGTTATTTTTTGGTAGAAATTAACCTTCTTCGTTGAAAATTCATCTTTTCGTTTAAACATTCAATTATTCCGATTACAGATTCATCATGTTAAAAATTCATTTCATTGGTTCAAAATTCAACTATCCTAGTTAAAGATTCATCATTTGAGTTGAAAATGCATTAGTTTGTTTGAAAATAAATTTTTTAGTTTAAAATTTAACTATTCCATTTTTTGTTGAAGATTGATATTTTTGAGCTTAAAATTAAATTATTTGGTTAAAAAATATTCCTTTTCAATTGAAAATTCATCCTTTTTAGTAGAAATTCATCATCTTGGTTGTAAAAATAATCTTTTTGGTGGATAATTCAATTATTCGAGTTAAAGGTTCCTAATTAGAGTTGAAAATTCATCGGTTTATTGAAAAATTGATTTTTTTAGCTGAAGATTTACCTATTCTGTTTTTTGTTGAAAATTAATCTTCTTTAGTGGAAAATCATTTTAATTCTTAAAACAACAGATAATTTTGTTTGAGAATTAATTTTTTTTAACTAACAATGTAACATTTCCTTTTTTTTGAGAATTTATATTTTTTATTAAAAAGTAAACTATTTTTATGAAAATTAAACTTTTTGGCAGAAAATTAACTTTTTTGTAAATCATATGTTTTTTTGTTGAAAATTCAACCGTCTGGGAGATAATTTGTCCTTTTGGCTTTAAAATTAAATTTTTGGGGAAAATGAATGTATTTTATTTTTAATTAATGTTTTTTGCTAGAAAATGATTCCTCTTGCTAAAAAATTCACCTTTCTAGTTAAAAATGTAACTATTTGGTTAAAAGTTGAGAACTTTAGTTGAAAATTCAACTACTTGGTTGCAAGTCGAAATCGTTAGTTAAAAATTAATATTTTTGGAATTCCCCTCCGCGATAACTATTTTGTCGAAAATCGTTTTTTTTTTTTTAATTAATTTTTTTAACTAACAATGTAACTATTCTATTTCTTATTGAAAATTGCTAATTTTTATTGAAATATTTTCTAACTGAATCTATTTTGTTAAAAGTTATTTTTTGTTGTCAAAAATTAAACTTATTATGGTTCGAAATTCAATTATTCAGTAGAAAATTAAAATATTCGGTTAAAATCCAACTTTTTAAATAAAAATTCATATTTTTGGTTAAAAATTTACCTATTTGGTTCAAAGTTGATCTCTTTAGTTGAAAATTCAACTACTTGGTTAAAGGTCGAACTAGCTTGTTAAAAATTAATATTTTTTGGAATTCACCTCCACGATAACTATTTTATCGAAAATTGTTTTCTCTTTTATTAATTTTTTAACTAACAATGTAACTATTCCATTTCTTGTTGAAAATCGATTTTTTCATTGAATTATTTTCTAGTTGAATCTATTTTGTTAAAACTTATTTTTTTATCGAAAATTAATCTTATTATGGTTCAAAATTCTATTACTTTGTATAAAATTAAAATATTCGGTTAAAAATAAACTTTTTAGATAAAATTTCGTATTTTTGGTTAAAATTTTACTAGTTAGTTAAAAATTAAAAACTTATAAGAAAATTTAACTTTTTTTAAAGAAATTACTTTTCTTGTTACAAAATCATATTTTCGGGTAGAAAATTCAACCGTTTTGTTGATAATTCTTCCGGTGGCTTAAAAATAAACAATTCTCTTGAAAATTGATGTATTTTGTTAAAAAATACTGTTTGTTTAAAGACTCTTCCATTAGTTTGAACTACTTGGTTACAAATTCATAATTTTTATGGTTAACCTTTTCTAAATTATTTTAGGTCGAAAATTAATTTTTTTACTTGGTAAGAAATTTCTCTTTTCAAGTTTTTTTGGTTAGAAAACAAACTTGTTCGTTGAAAATTCAATTCATATGTATATAATAGATTTAATAATAAATGATATAGATCGACTTAAAATTTTAGGAATTTAAAATGTTTCATAATGCATTCAATATAGTAATCATATTAATTTTATTTGAAAAAATGTATTTGACCCTTAAAACCCTTTTTTCGCGAAAAATCACCCTTTTTATGTTTTGATAAAATTTTGGTGAACTAGCGGACACAGAGAGTAAAAAAAAGCATACATTAGTAACGTAGTTAATGGGCGACCTCTTATATTGTGTAATCTTACATAATCTCATTTAATCCCATGTAATCCTGCATAATCTCATATTTAATCTCATGTAATCGCATGTAATCTTTTGTAATATTCTGTAATATTGTAATATTACAGACTACTGTAAATGAAAAATCGAAGATTAACAAAAACTCCTCGACTAAACTTTTATAAGAAATTTAGAATGCATGAAGAGACCAATATAAACATAAACAATCCTCGCATGCGTTAATTCATGCGTTTTCGTTGAAAATTCGTCTTTTATGGTAAAAAAGTTATCTCATTATTTGAAACTTTATTTTTTTGATTGCAAATTCATTGGTTTAATTGAATAAATGTAACTATTTTGTTAAAAATACTTTTTTTGTCGTTTGGCAATTCATTTTTTAACTGAAAATGTATCTATTCCATTTTTGCTTGAAAATTTATCATTTTTAGTTAATAATTTGAAAGTTTAACTACTATGTTTAAAATTCGACTTTTGTGGTGGATACTCAGCTTTTTGGATTTTTCGGGATAAAAATTCAATTATTTTGAAAGAAAATTCATTTTTTTGGTCGAAAATTAAACTGTTTGGTCGAAAATTTATTTTTATTTAGGTTCATCATTTTCTTTCTTAATTATAATCTTCCTGTTTGGACATTGAAATTTTCGTTTGAAAATTTAACATATTTTCTTGAAAATTGTGTTTCGTTTATAACTTTTTCAGTTGGAAATTTAATTATTCCATCTTTGTTGATACTGTATCTTTTTTTGTAGAACGTTAATCGTCTTGGTTAGAGATTATTCCATTTCGTTGAAAATTTATGTATTTGATTGAAAATTTGTTTATTTGTTCGTTTGTGAAATTAATTTTTCACCGAAAATGTAACTATATTCCATATTTGCTTAAAAATTGATCTTTGTTAGTTGAAAATTAATTTATTTGGTTAAAAACTCGTTTTTTCGGGTTAAAAATTCTATTATTTTCGTAGAAAATTAATTTTTTAAACTCAAAATCATATTCTTTCTTGGTAAAAAATTATTCTACCTGGCGAAAAATTTATTTTTTTGGTTAAAATATTTTCTTCAATTTTTTTTTTTAAATAAAAATTTTTTTTTCAACTGGAAATTTAACTATTCATCTATTTTGTTTGAAAATTTAGGTTTTTTCAAGAAAACGTTCTAAAGTTTAAACGTTAATCTTCACGGTCAAAAATTCTTCTATTCGGTTGAAAATTAGTTTTTCAATGTTTTTTTTTTCTTTTGTAATTTATTATTTAGCTGAAATGACAACTATTCTATTTTTGCGTTTGAATTGATCTTTATTAGTTGACAATTAATTTATTTGGTTAAAAACTCTTCTATTGGGTTTAAAAATTATATTATTTTGGAAGAAAATTCAAATTTTTGGTTGTAAATTTAACTTTGTTCCAAGAAAATTCATTTTTTTTGTTTGAAAATTAATTTTTCGAATTGAAAACCTAACTATTCCATTTTTTATTGAAAGTTATTCTTCTTTGGGAAGTTCTGCTATTTGGTTAAAAATTTTACTTTTGTGGTACAAAATTCAGCTTTTTGTTCGAAAATTCAACTATTCGGTTAAAAATGCATTTTTTTGTTGCTAAATCTTCATTATCTTTCTACGCAGAAAATGAATCTTCCTGGCTGGAGATTTATCCTTTCGGTTGCAAATTTAACTATTTTCTTGAATTATTTTGTTTTAATTGAAATTTTTTATTAGCTGGAAATTTAACTATACTGTTTTTGTTGAAAACGTTCTAACGTTTAAACGTTAATCTTCATAGTTGAAAATTCTTCCATTTGTTTCAAAATTTATGCATTTTGTGGAAACTTTATCTTAATAGAAAATTTCACTATTCTTTAGAAATTCATTTTTTTCTTCTTTTTTTTTTGTCTCATTAATTTTTTTACGAGAAATGTAACGATCCCATTTTTACTTAAAAAGTTCTCTTTTTTAGCAGAAAACTCATTTGTTTTGATGAAAATTCATCTTTTTTGGTTTAAAAATTCTATTATTTTGGTAGAAAATACATCTTCTATAGTGGAAAATTCAACTATTTGGTTGAGATTGCATGTATTTTGTTAAAAATTCGATTTTCGTGATTAAAAATTATCTTCTCGATAGAAAATTGACCCTTTAGGGTCTAAAATTAAACTATTTTGGTATTCCTATGTACATTTTTTAAACATTATGTAATCTCCTGATATTAAGAAGAATCGAAGTGGTTCAACCATTGGGTAAACTTTTATAAGAAATTTAGAATCCATAGAAAAGACCATTAGAAAACGCTAAAGAATCCGCGCATGCGTTACTTTTAGTCGAAAATAGAACTTGAAAATCTCGACAAAGAAAAAAGTTGATTGAGTGATTTCCATAAGATTAAAGATTCATTTGTGTGATGGGATTTTTTGCATAAGAAAATAATATAATCATTATAAACTTTTGAAGGCAAAGTATTGCTCAATCTTTGCTAGTTTTCGAATAAATTTACCATTTTTTAAAGAGTTTGTCAGTGCGATTTTCTAGACCACGTGCTTATTATTTTATTTTACGTATAGTATAAAGTATTGAATCATAAATTAAAATTATGGCACGTTTGGCATTATTTATTTCTGCAATATTGTTATTTCTTTCCACCAGAGTGAATTGTAAGTATGATTTTTGTATTAAAGATGCGTATTATTTTACAAAGATTCAAATAAAATGCGTATTATAGTCTGAATTTTTATTCTTAGAAAATTATTCATTCGACAGAAATACCTGTGTTTTGTTCACGAAAATTATTTCCGTAAAATTCTCCAGTTTTTTGTTTTTTATTAATTTTTATAATAAATGTTTATATAATATATAATATTTTTATAATAAAAATCATGAGTTAATTTAAACTGAAAAATACAATTTGGAAAATCATACGTAAATTTCCCTCCAAATAAAAAAATATGAAAATTGAGGTTATGCGAAATTACAATACCGAAATTCTCTCAACCCTTAAAAACTGACCTCGAATTTTTTTATTTAAATTAAAAATACTCACGATTGCCTTGATTTTGTTTTCTTTTTTCTTATTTGAATAAATCAACTTTTTTACATTTTCTCTACATTTCGAAAAAACATTTTTCACGCTTTCTTATCAAAATACTAAACAACTGAAAAATAACGATGAACGAATTCCATTTCCAAGAAAATGTTCCATTTTTAAATTTTTTCAGTGTTGCCAAATCAAGAAACCCAGGGAGGAAAAATGTCCGTCTACGTGGTGGCAGCGTCACCGTCCCCATCCATGCTCATAGGCAGTTTTCGTAAAATAAACCATAAAAGTTCTTTATTTAAAACAATCACAAGTTATTTAAAGTTGGAAAAAAATAATCCTAGCTTACAAAAGAACTATTATAAAGTTCGCCGCGACACTTCAACGGTCTCACGGGTACAATATTTCAGTTCATAGTTTTAAGTCAAGCGAGTTTTTGAGGTTATGTTTGACTTCGTATTGTACCTTACATTTTTTAGGTAATTTTTGTTTTAAATTGTCTTTCAGCTTCCTGAAACACATTTTAATAAGATTAGAAATATGCCAAGTACTGTGATGAAATTTAAATACCCAGAAGCACGCCGAGACACAACGGTCGTCGACAATTATCATGGAGTTGAGGTTAGTTTTTTGGTTTGTCAAGATTAGAATATTATAACCGCTTCCCGGTACTACATTATTTATGTACATATGGCTTAAAATTATTTTGCCTGTTTTCTGTGTGTTGTGAAAAGTCAGGATTGGTACAGGTCAGGCAAAGTCAAGGAATGTCAGGAAAAACCTGAGTCAAGTTGAAAAAAAAATTGATTACCTTGTTGAAAATTGATATTTCCGGTTTAAAAATTCAACTGGTTTGTAGAAAATTGGTCCTTTTGTCGTGAAATTGGCGAAATATCAAAGTTTTAGTTCGTATTTTTTTCTTCATTTACTGAAAATTTCTTGTTTGAAAAATCAACTATTGCATTCTTTTGAAAATGCAAATACTTAGTTGAAAATGGAGCTACATTGTTAAAAATTCATTTTTTCTGTTGATGATTTGCCTTTGTTTTAAATCTGTTTTCCAGTAGAAAATTAATATCATTAGTTGAAACTATCTTTTTAGTTAAAAATTCATTTCATGGTTGAACATTCAATTATTTTTGAAAATTAGTTTTTTCTTGCTTGGCAATTTTTTTTTTTTTTTAACTGAAAATGTAACTTTCATTTTTCTTAACAATTTATATTTTATAATTGAAAATTCATCTTTTCGGTTTCAAAGTTCAATTGTTTTGGTAGGAAATTCATATTTTTGGTTGTAATTTCCACTTTTTTTACAGAAGTCTTTTTCTGTTTGTTTGTTGAAAATTAATTTTGTTGACTTTCAAATTAACTATTCCATGTTTTCTTCAAAATTCATCTTCTTTTTTGACATTTTTAACTATTTGTTTGAAACTTCATGTAACATATTTTATGGGAAATTCGACTTTTGTGGTAGAACATTACGTTTTTTCTATTGCAAATTAAACTATTTTGTTGAAAATTCCTATTTTTTCTTTAAAAGCTGAACTCTTTTTTTGAAAATTTATGTATTTTGTCAATAACTCATCTTTCATGGTAGAAAATTAATCTTTATGGTTAAAAATTCATCTATTCAGTTGAAAATTCATGTATTTTGTGGAAAATTCGTTTTTTTAGATACAAAAATAATTTCTTCAGTTGAAACTTTAACTTCTTTGTTGGAAATTTCACTATTTTGTTGAAAATTCTCTATTTTTTGTTTGGCACTTAATTTTTCAACAGTATAAAATTCTTATTTTTGGTTTTTAATCAAACTTTTCTGTAGAAAATGATTTATTTTGTTTATTAAAACTTCAGTTTTTTAACTATAAATTTAACTTTTTTTTTGTTAGAAAATTCGTGTTTGTAACTCAAATTTTTTTTTTTACTTTAAATTTAACTCTTACATTTTTGTTGAAATTTTGTTGTAAAACCTTAATCTTCTTGGTTGAAAATTCATTTATTTTGTTGAAAATTTAACTATTTTGTTGAAAATTCGTTTTTTTTTTTAATTACATTTTTTGACTGAAAATGTAACTATTCCATTTCTGCATAAGAAATGATCTTTGTTAATTGAAAATTAAGTTATTTGGTTAAACACTCGTATTTTTGAGCTAAAAATTCAATTGTGTTGGTAAAAAATTCATTTTTTTTGGTTACAAACTCAACTTTCTTCTGGAAAATGATTTCGTTTATTAAAAATTAAATTTGTAATTTAACATTAATTTTATCAACTGAAAATGTAGCTATACTATTTATCTTGAATTTTGTTTTAGTCTTAGCATGTATAACAAAAGCCCGTTATTTTCAAAACCGAGAGTTAGGAAGTGCTATGTGTTATCTGTGTTGTATGTGTATTAATCGCAAACACAAGTTTTTTTTATGGCAACGAACTTATATATTGCCTGTCAGAAAAATAGTTTATTTAGAACATGTAGGTTTTGCAAATGTTTACAAAATAACGAGTCGCATGTTGAGATTCGTTTATTTAACTAATTTGTTATTAAAAAATGGTATATTTTTCAATGTAATTTCTGCACATTTGTCCTATATGACATTAATCAAAGGATCAAAGTTAAAATCAATTTGTTAAAAATTCAGTTTTTTCGTTGATGATTCATAATTTTAGTGGAAAAACATTTTCTTTCGTAACAAATTTAATTATTTTGTTGAAAATTCCTTTATTCTGTTGAAAATTTGTGTTGATTTTTATGAAAATTTGTCGATTTTGCTAGAAAAGTAATCTATTAGTTGAAACTAACTTTTTGGCTGAAGATTAATATTCCTAGTTGGAAATGTATCTTTTTGGTACAAAATTTTAATATTTTGTTGAAAATTAGTTCTTTTTTTAAATTGAAAATTTATTTTATTGTAGATTGAACTCTTCCATTTTTGTTGATAATTCGTTTTATTGTTGTAGTTTTTTTTGTAGTTAAAAGTTCTATTATATTGGTAGAAAATTCACATTTTTTGTTATAAATTCAATTTTTTGTTGAAAAAATGGAAATGTAACTATTCCATGTTTCTTGAAAAATCATTCATTTTGCTAAAAAATCTTTTTGGGTGAAAAATTCAATTACTTTTTTTGTAGAAAATTCATATTTTTGGGTCCTAAATTCAACTTTGTTATCGAATAATCGACAATTGAAAAGAAAGAAATTTATATCCAAAAAATTGGAATTTTCTACGAAAAAGAAGATCTTGTAATAAAATAGTTCATCTTTTACATATAAACATGAATTTGCTACCAAATGTTCGAATTTGTAAGATAAAAATTTTAAACTTTAATCAAAAACTAAGTTGTTGCTATTTCAAGCGAAAAAAACGATTTTCTTTTTTTTTTTACTTTGAAATTCAACAATTTTGTTGAAAATTTGTTGATTTGGTTGAAAGTTCATTTATTTTTTTCATAGAAATTATTGATCTCCTAAGTATAAGGTTATTTTTATATCTGAAAGAAATGTATAACCCTCTGAAAAAGTAAAAAATTGGTTGAAGAGAAGCCAGGAAATTTCGTAATTGGGATTTTGTAGCAACCCTGAAACTATTTCCTCCGCTTCTAAGTATAGTTGCTTTGTCCTTTTCTGCAAAATTACTCAATATCTAATATTATTGTAATAAATCAGCGATTTATTTCAATATTAAAAAAAATTAGGTACTTGTCCGTGTATCGTGCATCCATTGAACACAAATTTATTTAAATATTTAGATCCCTGATCCCTATCGGTGGCTTGAGGATCCAGACTCTGAGGAAACTAAAGCTTTCGTCGAGGCCCAAAATGCAATTACTACGCCCTACTTGGCCTCATGTCCTGCGAAGGAAGCTATACATGATCGTTTGAAACAGCTCTGGGACTTTCCAAAGTATTCCTGTCCGACTAGGCATGGAAATAAATACTATTTCTACAAAAACACAGGCCTTCAAAACCAAAGGTATTTTATTACAGTTACAGACTTAATACCTTTTCCCCTATTCCCGCCTTTTTAAAGAATTTCTCTTTCTCTCCCTGTTTTTAAGAAACTTCTTTTTCTCTTTTTTTTTCGCTTAAATCTAAACTAAAGTAATTGGGATCTGAAATACTCGAATACGCCACCTGGCGACAGAATCGGAAAGCCCTGAGGGTAGGTAAATTTTGACGGGAAGTATAGGCGAATATACGAAAAGAATTTTTCTAAATGGCTTACAGTGTTTTTTACAGTGAAACCGGGATAAAAATAAAAAGTGATAAAAAGTTACAAATAAAATAAATCAAACTTTATCAATGGAGTTTTCGCCACGAAAATCGAAGAGCAAAGTGTTTTGTTGTGCGTTTGGTTGCTCTTCTACTGCTCGAAAGCAAAAAACTGTTCGGTTTTTCTGAAATGTAAATAAACTCCCATTAAAAAAAAAATATCAAAAATCTTATAGTACATTTACAGCATTTACTGATAGTATGGCTCGAGAAATAAAACAGAATAATGTAAAAAATGCACGAAATTCAAACGGATTTTCAAGCTTGTTCCACTGTCAATAAAAAAGTTTGAAGAAAAAGTTATATTCGTCAAGTATTTATCGCTTTTATTCTTCAATGATTTTTCAGCATTTCGAGTGAAAATAATCAAAGCAGGTTCTAAATAAAAATATTATTTTATGTACAAATATATGAACATAACCTCAAATCCGAAAAAATTTACTGCTGATTTGTCATTTTAAGTTGATATGAATTAAATTTTGCATTGAAATGTCGATAATTAATATTACATTTTAAATGTTTATTAGAGGAAATATTAAAGAATTTATTATTTAGACAACAAGAGTTTTTAAATTCGAAGTTTGCAAACAAAATGCAATAATAGAAACTGAAGTTTCATTTTCCACCTCTTTTACGCAAAATAGAAGGTCTCCTGCATGTAAAATTCTTTCTCCTTCTGCGAAGTTTCTACATGCCGGTGTAGATTTCGTGAAATCACAAATTTGAGCTATTCTTACTTTTATTTTTAAGGTTTGAGACTAATTTTCAATGTTTTTATATGAGTCTTATGAGACTTCTACCTAATGTCGCCGGTCATATTATTGCTTTTGTCGCTAGTGGTGCCCTCAAGATTTCAGATTCCAATAGAACCGAAAAAGAAAATCGAACTATTTTTCATTAAAAGTTCATTCTTTTTGGTTGAAAATCCTACTGTTATATTTTTTGTTTAGAAATAATTTCGTTTGTTTAAAAATTTGACAATTTGATTTAAAATTTAATTATTTTGATTACTTTTGGATTGAAAATTCAACTGTATATTTTAAAAAATCGTTTTTTTTCCGCTGGAAATCGCAACATCTTAGTTTTGAATAAAGTTTAACATTTTTATCTTTGAAAATTCAATGATTTAGTTGCAAATTCATGTTTATATGTAAAAAATTGACTATTTTGTTCAAAGATCTTTTTGGTAGAAAATAAAAAATTTTTCGATACAAATTTCTTTCTTTTCAATTAGAAATTCAACTATCACCTATAAAATTTGTATTTTAAACTTTAAAATTTTGCATATAGTGTTATTGTACTCTAAGTATTCTTTTTTTTTTTTTTTTTTTGAAAAGTCTACTAATGTATTTTTGGTTCCAAATTCATATTTTTTGGTTAATAATCCTGCTATTTGATTGAAAATGTAATTGTTTAAAAAAATCTTTATTTGGTAAAAAATTTATTCTTTACGTTTAAATTTTCAACTATTTAGTCTTTGGTTAAAGTTCAATATTTTTTATTGAGTATTCGTCTATTTGGTTGAAAAATTATCTTTGTAAGTAAAAAATTCCACTATTTTATTAAAAAATCGTCTGTTTTGGTGGCAAATTCGAATAAGTTGGATAAATAATTCATCCTTTTCAATTCGAAATTCATCTTTTTTTATAGGAAATTCATCTTTCTTGATTGAAAATTAACTTTTTTGTAGAAAATTCAACTGCCTTCTAAAAAATTCGTATTTTTGGCTTGAAAATTTCATTCTTTTTTAAAAACTGAACTATTTTTTCTTAGTGAGTCATCTTTTCTCCATTGAAAAGTGGACTTTTTTGTTGAAAATTCGTCCGTTTGGACTTAAAATTAATTTTTTTTTGTAGAAATTATTTTTCCTAGTTTAAAATTAGCTTTTTTCTTGAAAATTTAATTATATTCTAAAAAAATTCCTACTTTTGTCTTGAAAATTCAACTATTTGGTTTTTGGTTTAAGTTTAATATTTTTGTTTTTAAATTTTTGTTTTGTTGAAAATTGATTTTTTATTATTTTTTTTTTTTTATTTGAAACTCAACTGTTTTTCTTTGAAAATTTAAGTATTTCGATGAAAACTACTCTTTTTTTTTTGTCGAAAATTCCTCTTTTTTGTGTAGAAAATCCGAAATTTTGGATTTAAAATTCATATCTGAAGGTCTTCTCTAATAATTCGTCCTTTTGCGTTGAAATTTCGATTATTGGTTTTTTGGTTAATGTATTTTGTTTTTTCGAATATTAATATTTTTTGGATAAATTAAAATTTTTTGTTAAAAGTCATTTTTCCTAATTGAAAATAAACTTTTTAGTTGACAATTCAACTGTCATCTAAAAAAATACTTTCCTTTCGCCCTGAAAATTCATCCTTTTTGATAGCCAAATTTTGTTTCTTGGATTAAAATTATTATTTTTTTGTTTGGTTGAAAATTCAATTAATACAATACTTTAAAAAAATTAATTCTTAACTAAAAATGTAACCAAAAAGAACAGAATGATCTTTCAACAAAAATATCTGGATTTTCTTACAGCTTTTTAATCTTTGGTTGAAATTAAATTATTTTGTAGAAAATGTATGTATGTATTTTTTTTAAAAGTCGTCGTTTTTGGCATAAAATCGAGTTAAAAAAAATTAAATCCAAGGAATTTTTATTTTTATTGAATTTTATTTTCGAAATATCAACTTTTAAGTTTATCATTGAAAATTCATGTTTTTAAGTTCAAAAATGAACTTCTTGGTTGAAAGCGGAACTACTTAAAAGTTGATTTTATTTTATTTTATTTTATTAGAAAGTAGTTGAAATTGTATCATTTAATTCTAATTAAAAGCGTTTAAAGTTGAACAATCTTATCTTGAATTAAATATTCTCGAATCTGAATAATTTAATATTAAAATTTCGAAAATAGAACAATTTAAAAATGTTAATATTTTCAGATTAGAATATTGAAAATTCGCAACAACTTTCTTCTGAAAATTATCCTTTTAATTATAAATTTTATTATTTGGTTGAAAATTTCATAATTGTGTCTAAAAGACATCAATTTTGTTTATAAATTGTTTACAATACTTATTTAGGTGTTAAAAAGTGAACTGGAATCTTCTTTGGATTAAAATTTAAGTATTTTAAAAAAGCCTTTTTTGTTGTTTAATTCATCTGTTTTCGGAGAAATTTCATCTTTCTTGAATAAAAATTCAACTCTTTTTTTGAAAGCGTGTCTTTTTGATCTTAAAATTCACCTGCTTTAGCAGAAATTACATGTCTCTTGTATAAAAATGCAACTATTTAGTTGAAAATTCAACAAGTTTGTTAAAAAGTCATAATTTTTTGTTGAAAATTCTACTGTTTACATATAATATTTGGGTATTGAAAAAAGAGCTGAAATATTTTCTGGATGAAAGTTCAACTATCTTTTTAAAATTCGTTTTTATTTTTATTTAATTAAAAATCCATCTGTTTAAAGAAAAATGTCATCTTGTTTGGATAAAAATGCAACTGTTTGGTTGGAAATTAAATTTTTTTGTCAAAAATTCGTACTTTTTGGTTGAAAATTCTAGTATTTTCTTTAAAATGTTACTATTTCGTCGAAAATTTACTTTTTGCTGAAAATGTCTATGTTGGTGTTAAAAATGAACTAAAACATTTTCTGTATGAAAGTTCCAGCTATAAAAAAATTGGACATTTCTTTTTACAAATTCATCTGTTTTAGTACAAAATTTAATATTTTTTGGAAAGAAATGCAACTTTTGGTAGAGAATGCAACTATTTTGTTAAAAAGTAATCCTTTTTGGGCTAAATATTCGTCTTTTTGGATTGAAAATTCAATTTTTTTCGTAGAGAATTATTTCTTGTTCAAAAATACATATTTTAATCGTGAAAACTCGATTTAAACCTTTTTCAATAGAAAATTCAACTTTTCTGGAAATTTATCTTTTTGATTTAAAACTTTATATATTACAGAAGAAATTTCATTTTTTAAAATGAAAATGCGACTTTTTCGTTCAAAATCATTCTTTGCTTGAGTATTTACATAATTTGTTTGGAAGATCTGGTTGAATCTCTTGGTTAATAAATCACTTTTTTGTTAAAGATTGATGTTTTAATTTGAAATTCATCTCTTTGGTTGAAAGTTTAATTATTTTGTTGAAAATTAGTCTTTTTTAATTGAAAATTCAACTACTTAAGTAAAAGTTAAACTACATTGTTAACAATTTATTTTCTCGATTGAAGGCTTATGTCTGGTTGGAAATTTAACTGTTTAGT
The DNA here is from genome assembly GCF_010883055.1 of Belonocnema kinseyi. Lineage (NCBI taxonomy): Eukaryota > Metazoa > Arthropoda > Insecta > Hymenoptera > Cynipidae > Belonocnema > Belonocnema kinseyi. Next base: position 86,547,191 of record NC_046665.1, read on the forward strand.
GGAAAATACTTTTTTCGGTTGAAAATTAATTTTTTAACAGAAAGTGTCATTTCTCCATTTTTTTTAAATTAATCTTTTTCAGTCGACAATTCGCCTTTTTTGGTGAAAATAATTATTTAGTTTGTAATTTCATATTTGTTGGCTAAAAATGCATCAGTTTCGTGAAAAATTAATTTTTTGCTGAAAAGTCATAGTTTTTGTTTGAAAATTCAATTTTTGTAAAGAAAATTTGTCTTTTTGCTTAAAGGTTCAATAATTTAGATTAAACTTTTATTTATTTTTTGACTGAAAATTTGTATTTTTTAGAAATTCGTCTTTTTGGTTTTAAAATTCTTTTTGTAACTCTAACACTTTTTCGTTGGGAATTTGTCTTCTTAGGTTGAATATTCAACTATTATTTAAAAAATTCAATTATCTCGTTGAAAATTCCAGTATTTTCTTAAAAAGCCATTTTTTATAGTAGAAAAGAGATTTTTTGGTTTGAAATAAATTTAAAAATTGGATCATTCTAAATTTGTATATGAAATACTGTTTTATTCCGTTCATAAAATATGCTATATTAAAAGTATAACAAGATTAAAATGCTGGTATTTGAATATTAAAAATTTGAAATGAAAAATTAGTCAAGGAAAAATCAGAGAATTTTGAGAATGTTCTCGGTTTCGCATTTCTCCGCAAGAGGCGCTACGAGCGATGCAAACTAACTAAATTCGAATTCACGCCTCCAAGTTTTCCGGGAGTGGGGTTTCCTTATACTACTTCGTGATCGCACCTATTCTTTATAGTTCGGATTTTTCTCACCAGATGGCACATCGTAGTTTAACCATTCCCAATGCTGACACTATTTTTTCAAGTTTGTGATAACTATTTACACTGTTTTTAATCTCTGAAGTGAGCCCGATGCCTGCACCCTGGAAAAATCAACTAATCGTTTCAACATATGATTAAACGAATTATTTTATATTTTCAGTGTTCTGTACGTGCAAGATAGTTTGAATGGAGAACCAAAAGTATTTTTAGATCCTAATGCATTATCCGATGATGGAACCATTTCTATTGCCCAGAGTAAATTCAGCGAGGATGGCAATATCTTTGCCTACGGACTGTCGGCCAGCGGATCCGATTGGAATACAATTCATTTTATGAATACAAAAACTGGTACGATTGAACATACATATTCCTCTAGGATTAGAGTTCTGAGCCGGTTATATTACTTTGAGAACGGTAACGAGAATGAGAATATAACCGAGACATACATTCTCTGAGAATTTATGAAAATCTCAGAATTTATTTTAATTAATAGAAAATTTGCCTTTTTTCGTTAACTTTTTGGTTGAACATTCTACTCTTTTTTTTTAAGTTTCTCTTTTTTATTTTAAAGTCTACCTGTTTTAGCCGAAATTAAATCTTTTTTTGATAAAAATGCAACTGTTTGGTTAGAAATTAAGATAATATACTATTTTCCTGAAAACTTAACTATTTCATAGAAAATTTACTTTTTGTTTAATATTTGTTTTTTGGTGTTGAAAAATGAACTGAAATATTTTCTGGATCGAAGTTCCACTTATAAAAAAAATTTGTTTTTTATTACAAATTTATCTGTTTTAGTACAAAATTGATATTTTTTGGATAAAAATGCAACTATTTGATAGAGAATTGAACTATTTTGTTAAAAATTCGTCTTTTTTTATTCTTTTTCTTAATTAAAAATTTTCAAAATGAATTGTTTAATAAAGGAATCTTTTAAACTGAGATAATACATGCATTTTAATCAAAGCCTTTAATTATGAATATATTATTTTGAAGTTATTTTAAATTTGAAAACAGTTTATAATGTTTTAATCGGGCGTTTACATTTGTATAAATAATATAGGACTTTCCAATCTAAAAAGTTTAGTTTTTAACGTTAAAATCTGGAAATTCTAAAGTTGTGAACTGATTTCGAATCGACTTGTAAAATAAATTATTATTCACTTTTTAAGTCTTGAAAGTAAAATTCAATTTTAAAATTCATTGATTAATTTACATTCACAATTTCAAGTTAAAATGTTTTTTTTTTTTTTTATCGAAAAGCTTCGATTTTTTATGCTTCTAATTTTTTAACTGCTTAGGTCTCTAGAAATGCATGATAAAATTCTTTAAATTAAAATGTACGCCTAAGCATTAAAAATCAAAAATGCCGTGGAAAAATGGAAAAATGTTTGGCTTTAGAGTTCGATTTTTAAATTTCATTGACAGAGACAAATATTTGTAAACCGGGAAATGACCGGGAATTTTGTTCTTTCATTAAAGCGGTCACCCTGGACTCACATTACTATGAGAACGGTAACAAGAATGAGAATCTTACCGATAATATAACCGAGAAATAAATTCTCTGAGAATTTATGAGAATCTCAGAATTTATTTTAAATAATAGAAAATTGAATTTTTTCGTTAACTCTCGGTTGAAAGTTTAACTCTTTTTTTGAAAGTTTGTATTTTTTATTTCAAAGTTTACCTTTTTAGCAGAAATTAAGCTGTTATACTATTTTCCTGAAAACTTAACTATTTCGTAGAAAATTTACTTTTTGTTTAAAATTTATATTTTGTTGTTGAAAAATGAACTGAAATATTTTCTGGGTGAAAGTTCCACTTTAAAAAAAAATGTTTTTTTATTACAAACTAATCTGTTTTATTACAAAATTGATCTTTTTTTTGTTGTTAAAAATGCAACTATTTGGTTAAGCATTGAACTATTTTATTACAAATTCATCCTGTTTGGGCTCAATATTCGTCTTTTTGGATTGAAAATTCAATTTTTTTCGTAGAAACTTATTTTTTTGTTAGAAAAATTCAATTGTTGGTGTTATTGAGTTAACTGGTATCTGTTTTGGATGAAAAATCAAATTTGTTTTTTAATTCAAAATTCTTCTTCTTTAAGATAAACTTCATTTTTTTTATAAAATGCTACTATTTGCTAGAGAATTCAACAATTTTGTTAAAAAGGCATCCTTTTTGGTTGAAAATTCGTCTTTTCGGATTGAAAATCTATTTTTTTAAACTATTTGTTTGAAAATATATCCTTTTGATTTAAAACTTCATCTGTTATAGAAGAAATTTCATTTTTTGTATGAAAATTCAACTTTTTGGTTAAAAATCGTTCTTCTTTGCTTGAGTATTTAAATAGTTTGTTTAAAAGATTTGGTTGAATTGCTTTGTTAAATCACTTTTTTGTTAAAGATTTATATTTTAAGTTAAAAAATTATCTCCTTGGTTAAAACTTTAATTATCTTGTTGAAAATTAATCTTTTTTGATCGAAAATTCAACTACTTGGGTCAAAGTTAAATTACATTTTGAAATTTCCTTTTTTTTGCGAAAAAATGCATCAATTTCTTGGAAAATTAATTTTTTGGTTGAACATTCATAATTTTTATTTGAAAATTGAATTTTTGTAAAGAAAATTTGTTTTCTGATTTGAAATTTCAATAATTTAGATAAGCTTTTATTTATATTTTGAGTGAAAAATCTTTATTTTATTTTTTTGGTAATTCGTCTTTGGTTTTGAAATTCTTTTCTTTTGTTGTATAAATTTCATTCTGTTTTGATTAAAATATAAACTATGACACTTTTTCGTTGGAATTTTGTCTTTTTAGGTTGAATATTCTACTAGTATGTTAAAAATTCAATTATTTTGTTGAAGATTTATCTTTGAATGTGGATTTTTTTTTCTTTTGAAATAAATTAATACATTTGAGAATTTTAAATTTGTATACGAAACACTGTTTTATTCCGCTTATAAAATATTCTGTGGTAAAAATATCATAAGTTTTAAAGGCTAGTATTTTAATATTAATTGATATAACCTAAACAATAAAAATATTGTTAAAAATCATAAATTCATTAATTCTCTTAAATTCTTTTAAATTCTCCTAAATTCTGGCATATTCTCGGTTATATAACCTGAACTTAAATTTTTGGGAATTTAAGAACTCTATCCAGGAGGTATGAGTGAATTCGGTGATACAAATTTCAGAGCTTGGTTTAACGTGAACTTTATATTTCTTACAGGTGAGAAGTACTCCGAAGTTCTGGAACAAGTAAGATATTCTTCCATAAGTTGGACACACGACAACCTCGGAATTTTCTACGGTCGTTATCCGGATCAGAAAAGTACCGATGGATCAGAAACAAACTCGAATGAGAATCAAAAATTGTTTTATCACAGGATCGGTACTCCCCAGTCAGAGGATGTTCTTGTTGTTGAATTTCCCGAAAATCCTCTCTGGAGAATGTAAGTCTTTCAGGTTTTAGAGCCTGTCTCCTTTTTCCCCTAAAGAACATTTTTTTTTATTTTCGAGAGGGTGTCCTGCGACCTTGAAAATCTGGAATTCTTGAATTTCTCACGAGAATCTTGAAATAATAAATTTTTGGCTTTTAAACAGTTTTCGAAATATTGGCCACTCGGTTTTATGAGTATATACTAGATTTCAATAGGCTGCAAAATATTTCTAAAGATTTCAAAATGTTTCAAAGCTTTTGTTATTTTTAAAAGGATCATTTACAAAAGATTTCACGAATTTCAAAGACTTAAAAAGGATTCAAGGATTTGAAAAAGACGATAGGCAAGTTTTCACAAAGATTTTGAATATTTCACAAAGATTAAAAAACTTTGAAAATATTTCAAGGGGGGGGGGGTGCTTCCACTGTACTACCCAATGCAAAAAATGTGTCACGAGAGTTGAAAATTGCATAAAAATTACAAAGAAAAAATGAAAAATCCTTTAAAATTATTTTTTCTTGAAAGCAATGTACCTAGTTATTATTTTTATAATATAAGAAAAAGCCGCATAATAGAAATAATTCAAACACACAAATTGCATTGATATTCAGCACATATAAAAATAATTTAAAAAATAAATAACGAATACACAGATTAATGAAAAAAATTGCCGAAAATATATATTATTACCGAATTATGAAATGTCCCAAATTTCACACAAAGAGAAGATTTTTAATTGACAGAAAATAACATTCCGAATTTTAAAATATCCGAAACTAAAATTCACCGACTTTAAGACCGACTTATAAAATAAAGGAATTATTAAATTCTCACAAATTTCGAACTGCTGAATATAGTTAATTCATTATTCATTTATGAGCTATTTATTAAATTATATATTAGGAAAACAATTCAATTAACCATAAATTAATAAGATATTAATTCTTTTAGGTAACCTTAAATTTCGGCAAATTTAAACTTCAGTAATAGAAATATTTATAGGAATTTAACCATTTATTTATTTGATAATTCGGTCAATCTATATTTTCAGCAATTTTTTTTTGCTAATTTGTGCTGCTACTATAAAATATTGTTTTCTATTACAATTTTATGGAATAACGAACTCTTAAATGGGACATTTTTTAAATCAAATAGACTTTGTAACGAAGCTAAAATATTTTGACATGTGCATAGTCACTCTTAAATAAAGACCATTAATGAATATTTTTTATCTTTGGCAACACTCAAATTATTCGAGAATTATTTTTCGAAGTGTTTTAATAAATCCATGTTGAAATTAAATTATGAGAATTGAGAACAAGAAAATAAGTATTATTAGTTTGTTTTTAAATGTATATAAATATAATTTTCATAAGATTCTTCAGAAGACTAAAAAAAGATTTTTGAATATTTCCGACGTGTCAGAAAAAAATCTAGATTTTAAAGAAGTTTTTTTACTTTATAGAATTTTACCAAATATTATGAAAAATTCAAGTATTTCTAAAAGATGCTCAGGACTTTTCGAAGTCGGGAAAGAATGAAGAAATATTTGTTAAATTTTCGAAAATGTTTCACAGTTTTCGAATATTTATAACCTATTTAAAACGTCTTATATTCCTGAAAATATTTTTTACTGGCTCAAATTTTTCTCAAAAATTTCAAATATCATTAATTTTTTTTTATCTACCTTATAACCTTCTAAATTTTCCCAGAAATTTTAGGACAATTTTTTTTATTCTCTTGAAAACTTTCAAAATCCTTGTAATTTAAAATCAATTTGAATTTCTTCAATTCTGCTAAATATTTCTTGCATTTACTTAATTTTGTATTTGTTTTTATTTTGTAAACTTACCAATTTGAAACATTTTGCTTAAAACTCTTCTAATCTCTTTTTAGACATTTTAGGAAATCTTTTGATATGTTTAAAATCCTTTTTTAATTTTTTCCTAAAGTTCATTTTTGAAAATCAAAAATTATTAAAAATTTTCATACGAATATGAGGACTTTTTTTTTTTAATCTTGTCAGAATTATTTAAATAGTTTCTGTGAAATTAAAAAAAAATACCCCAAAAACTTTCAGATTCTTCTTTGACAATTTTTTTAAATATTTAAAAATCTTTTTAAATAATCTCTTAAAATTAATTTCTTAAAATAAAATATTTTGACTTCTCCTTAGGAACCTGAGAAAATTTGTTTTATTTTCGTCAAATTTGACAAAATTCTTAAAAAATCTTTACAAGTCTTAATTAGGTTTTAATCGTCTCAAAACTTCTGAATGTCTCTTAAACTTACTCAAATTTTTTCTAAAATTATGTAATATGGCAAAATTACAACATTTTATTTCAACAATATTTTATATAGTATTTTAATTTTTAATTTGAAAAGGGAATTTTCAATTTTTTACACATTTTTTGTTGGAACTGCGATGTATTCAGAATAATAATAATTCTGACTTGGAAATGGGAATTTTCAAATTTGAACAAATCCCGAGCTAGTACTGGAAATTTTCGAAAAGGTACAAAATTCGGAATTGGAGCAGGAATTTGTTCCAAAGTATTCTGACTCTGAGTTGAAGACATTTAAACATTGAAAAAAAATTTTAATTACGAATTTAAACAAGGAGTCTTACAGAAAAATTCTAATTCCTAATTGAAACGGAAATTTTTCGAAAATTATTAGAATTCCGGGTTTGAACAAGGATTTTTCAATTTTTAACCAATTTTCCGTTGGCATTGGAATTTATCCATGAGAGTGACAATTCTGAACGGGTAATTGAATTTTTTAAGCAAAATTATAATTCTAAGATGAAACGAGGTATTCTTGAACAAAATTTAAATTATCAATTGGAGCAGGGAATTTTACAACAAAATTATAATTCTTAGTGGAAATGGAGAATTTTCGAAAAGAATTAATATTATTTATTTCAACAGGGATTTTTTCAAAAGAATTTTACTTTTGAGTTTAAACGAAGAATTTTTTTAAACTATTAAAATTTTGTATTGGAACTTGAAATTTTCAATTTTTGTCCAATTCTTAGCTGGAATTGGAACTTATCCAGCAGAATAACAATTTTCAATGTTAAATTAAATTTTTCAAACTAAATCGTTATTCTGTGTTGAAACGAGGTATTTTCTAAAAAAATTAAATCATGAATTGATTCAGGGGATTTTACAACAAAATTATAATTCATACAACAATTTACAAATAAAGAATTTTCGAAAAGGATAAAAATTATGGATTTTAACAGGGAATTATTTTAATAAGAATAAAAATTTCGGATTTAAACAGGGAATTTTCAATTTTTAACCAATTCTGAGCTGGAATTAGAATTTAGAATTGCTTAAAATGTGCAATTCTAAAGCAGTTTAATCTTTGAGACCCTGAAACTAAAGTTTTTTCTTCAATTAATTTTCAGATAAATATTTGGAAGTTTTGAATGTTAAATTTCACAATATTGTAGTTTCAAATTCAAATATTCAAAATTTCAGGCCCATTTCGGTATTCAATGTTTCCAAATTTTATATCAAAAGTTGTGATACTCAGTTTTGAATTTACTAGTTTTGGATGTAAATACAAAGCAATTCTGAATTTAAACGCTTAAAATTGTACAATTAAAAAAAAATGAAATTATATTGTAGCAATATTGTTTTGTATTCTTTATCTTCATTTTTAATTTTCAATTTAAGGTCATAAAGTTGTCCGATTTTTAGTGGAAGTTTTTAACAAAAAAATAATTTCAAATTGAAAAATATTTTATTAGAAAATTGCTAGTATCAATAAATATTCTAAAGGAAGACTTGAAATAAAAAACATTGAAAAATGAGTTTAAAATTAAACTATCTGTCATTGACACACTAGTAAATGGATAATTTCATTAGTTTTATACGGTTACTATTTCAGAATTTTTATGATGAAAGCTACATTTTTAATTTTCCCTTTTCATATATTTCTTAATTTTGCCATTAAAATTGAATTCGTTGAATTTTGGAAAGTCTAATTAGCAATTTTAAAATTATTAATTCTTAAGCGATTTCAATTTACTTTAAAAAATTGAAATTATATAAAAAAAGTATAAAAAAGTTTGAATGTCTCAATTTTTGGGACTAACATTTTTTTTTAGTTTGGAATAAAGTTCCTTATTTAAAATTGCTATTTATTGTGAAGGTTTTTTTTTTATTCGTTCAATTCATTTTTTTATTTTAGAAATATTTGTCTAATGTGATTTAATGTCAAATTATAATTTCGTTATGTAATAATTTAAAATTGTATAATTTTAGAAGCTTTGACTTTAAAACATTCAATTTAGTTTTCAATATTAAATTGTCAAATTTCAATCGCTTTGAATTTAAAATTATTCAAATTCAAAAGTTTTATATTTCTCATTATTTAATTTTGAATGCTTTTAATTTTGAACGCTTTTAGCTACTAATACAATTTCAGTGACTCTGCATTTTAAATGGCCCTTTTTCCGAAATTAGAATTTAAAATTATTCCGTTTTTAACGTTTTGACATTGTCCTATTTTCGAAATTTTAATCTAAAATCATACTAGTTTCGTTTTTCTCCAATTCGAATTATAATTGTTGAATTTTCAGCGCTTAGATTTAGAAATTATACAAAATTCAACTGCTTTGTTTAAAATTAAATTGTCCAGAATCGTTCGTATATATTTTTTTAATTTTCACACGCTTCCAATTCGAAATTATTAATTATGGTTTAAAAAATATTTAAAATAATATATTAAAAAATTGGTTTAATATTGGATTTTTTAATTTGCATGTTTTCATGTTTTATTGAATTATATTATATTTTACTTTATTAGACACGAAAATTTCCTTATCCTACTTATTATATGATCTAAAGTCAATCGATTTCTTGCAAAAAGGTTTTCTGATATTTATCGACTTCCGCAATTGATAATATATGTGAAAAAACTGTGGATTTCGCAAAGATATTTAATTTCTTATAAACCGGGACAAATCATGAATATTTCCTGGCAGAAATTAGGATGATGAAAATTTTAAAAATAGTGGATCAGAATTCGAGTCGCAAACAAAAGTATAGAAAAATGCGTCGGACCCGCTTTTCAGTGTCAAAAGGTCAACACGTTCGAGAGTGAAAAAAATACTATCTACAACACGGGGCGAAATTAGATTTTATTCCACACTCGACCGAAATGGCCACCTTTTGCCCCTGAAATTAGGGGCGAAAGTAGAAAATATTTCCCGCAAACCGAATTTTCAGGGCGAAAGTAAAATTCGCGGAGCGAATGTAAAATTATTGGAGCGAAAGTAAAATTAGCGGAGCGAAAGTAAAATTAGCGGGGTGAAAGTAAAATTTGCGGGGCGAAAATAAAATTTGTTGGGCGAAAATAAAATTAGCGGGGCGAAAGTAAAGCTAGTGGGGCGAAAACAAAATTATCGGGGCGAAAGTAAAATTAGCGGGGCGAATGAAAAATCAGCGGGGCGAAAATAAAGCTAGCGAGGTGAAAGTAAAAATTAGTCGATCAAAATTTGAGGCGCGAACAAGGCTATAGAAAAATGCGAAAAAAGTAAAATTCGCGGGGCGAATGTAAAATTATTGGAGCGAAAGTAAAATTAGCGGAGCGAAAGTAAAATTAGCGGAGCGAAAGTAAAATTAGCGGGGTGAAAGTAAAATTTGCGGGGCGAAAATAAAATTAGCGGGCGAAAGTAAAATTTGTTGGGCGAAAATAAAATTAGCGGGGCGAAAATAAAGCTAGCGGGGCGAAAACAAAATTATCGGGGCGAAAGTAAAATTAGCGGGGCGAATGTAAAATCAGCGGGGAAAAAGTAAAGCTAGCGAGGTGAAAGTAAAAATTAGTCGATCAAAATTTGAGGCGCGAACAAGGCTATAGAAAAATGCGTCAGACCCGCTTTTCAGGGCCAAAAGGTGGCCACGGTCGTAAAGTTTCTTCATACTTCCAGAAATGCTGAAGTATCAGACTGTGGCAAGTGGCTGATTGTTACACCAATGAAAGACTGCAATGATAATCTAGTGTTCTTCACTGAATTAAAACCTGGTGCGGAAATTAAGGGTAAATTGAATTTGACCCCAATTGTGGAAAAAATGGAGGCAGACTATGATGTTAGTATATGTGTTTCAATCGTTTATAAATTTTCGCCATTTCTATATTTTTTCAATTTCATTCTTCTTTTTTTTTTGTATTTGTTTTTTTTTTTTTAGTACATAACAAACGATGGTACAAAGGCAATATTCCGAACGAATAAAAATGCGCCTAATTATAAGCTGATAGCCATAGACTTACTGAACTTCGCGGAGGACAAGTGGACTGATTTGTTGCCCGAGCATTCTCATAATGTTCTGGATTGGGCGATGGCTGTAGATACTGATAAATTTGTTGTTAGTTACATCCAGGATGTTAAGGTATATATCGAGAGAATTAAAATTTCCTTTGAAAAGAAAAATTGGCAAAGCAATAATCTTTTCTTCTTAGGATGTTCTGCAATTGCATAGCTTAAAATCCGGGGAATTGGTCAGAACTTTTCCACTTGATGTTGGAACTGTCGCAGGATTTTCTGGCGATAAAAAGTACTCGGAGATATTCTACCAGTTCACGTCGTTCTTGACACCAGGAATCATATACACGATGGATCTCAAGAAAGATGATGCTCCCAAGGTATTATTTCATATCAATTCAAAGCAGGCGCTATGCGCCGTAAAAACAATGTTTTGTAGCCTATCAAAACTTTAAAATCTTCCCCTATAAAGCCGGAAGAAAAATATTACACCGGGAGTTTTGCTTTATTTTATAATTCGCGCGTTTTGTAATTTTTGGGAAGGTTCCAATTAGAAAGCATATCATTTTTTAAAGTATTTTGATTAATTAAACTTTTAAGGTTCTAAAATCAGTCGTTTTTATAACTTGAATGTAAACTTATATTTTTGAATGGGCCATTCTAACAGTTTAATCTTTGAGTTTTTGAAACTAGATGTTTTCTTGAATTAATTTTGGGAATTTTGAATTTTAAATTTGACAATATTGAGGATATTAAATAACCCAAAATTTCATATTAAAAGCCTTGATTCTTTTTAATTTTATAATTCTATATGTAAACACAAACCAATTTTGCATTGAAAAGCTTAAAATTGTACAATTTCACAAAATGGAAACATGTAGCAGCAATCCTGCTTTGCATTATTCATATTAATTTTCAATTTAATATCTTAAAATTGTCCAATTTTTAGTTAAAGGTTTAAACAAATAAATAATTTCAAATTGAAAAATATTTTATTGCGAAGTTACAAAAATGAATAATAATTCTAAAGAAATATTTGAAATTAAGAATGAAGTTTAAAATAAAAAGGATAAAAATTAAGCTATCTTAAACTGATAAATAAGTAAATTAATAATTTTTATAACTTTAAATAGTTACAATTATAAAGTTCAAAATGTCCATGTTGAGCGCTGAGTTTTTTAAATTAAAGAAAGTCAAATGAGATTAGAATTCAATTTGAAATCCAAGAATCTAACAACCAAATTTGAACAACCACCATAAAATGTTTCTGTTGAAATTTAAAAAAAAAAACATGTAGAGAAAAACACTTTTTACTTCAAAAAAGAATAGATAATTTTCCTAATTTGACAAAAATAAAAAAAGAGGAAAGAAAAATGAGAAGGCAAGCAACCAATTCTCTTTTTCATTTTTATTATTATCAAATCACAAAAAAAAAAACATTTGTAAAAAATAAACACCAAAGTTTCGGCACTCATACAGTACCCTTATCAGGACAAAAAAATAAAAAGTTAAATAATAAAAATTCCCAAGCAGGCAGGGAGTTTTTTTGTGATTTGATAATAATACATTTTTAACAAAATATTTTAATTTTCTACCTAAAATGTGAATTTACAACCAAATGGTCAAATTTTAAACAAAAAAGATTACGCTTTTACCAAAAATATGAATTTTCAGCAAATCAGTTGAATTTTTCACAACAAAAAAATATTAATGATATGATATATGTTAATTATTAAGCAAAAGGGACGAATTTAAAAAAAAATGTTTAAGTTTACAATTAAATAGTTAAATTATCAGTTAATAAAAGTAATTTTCAACACAAAAAAGGCGAATTATCTACAAAATAATAAAATTTTCTACGAAAAAATACGAATTATGCAGCAAAAAGTTCAATTTTAACCGAATATAGTGGAATTTTCTAACAAAAATAAAAGAATTTTCCAACCAAAGAGACAATTTTCAACCTAAATAATAGAATTTTTAAGGCAAAAAGAGCAATTTTCTACGCAGTTGAATTTTCAAACAAAAATTACGTATTTTATACAATATAAGCATTTTGAACAAAATATTAGAATATTAATCAAAATCGTTGAATTTTCAACTAAAAAAGATCAATTTCCAACATTCAATGGAATCGCTTAATTTTCAGTACAAAAAATTTAGTATCAACCAAAAAATAACTCATTTGCAGTTAAATAGTTAAATTCTCAGTTAACAGAATTAATTTTTAACAAAAAAAGGTGAATTATCTACAAAGTAATTACATTTTCTACGGAAAAATACGAATTTTTCGGCAAAAAGTTCAATTTTAACTAAATATAGTATAATTTTCTAACAAAAATAATAGAATTTCCAAACCAAAAAGACGAATTTTATACAAAAAAGTTAAATTTTCAACCTAAATAATAGAATTTTCAAGGCAAAAAGAGAAATTTTCCACACCGTTGAATTTCCAAAATCAAAAAGACGAATTTTATACAGTAAAATTGAATTTTGAACAAAATAGTTGAATTTTAATAAAAATCGTTGAATTTACAACTAAAAGCGATCAATTTCCAACATTAAATGGAATCAGTTAATTTTCAGTTCAAAAAATTTAGTATCACCAAAAAAAGAACTAATTTACAATTAAATAGTTAAATTCTCAGCTAACAAAATTCATTTTTAACAAAAAAGGTGAATTATCTACAAAGTAATTAAATTTTCTCCGAAAAAATACAAATTTTCCAGCAAAAAGTTAAATTTTAACTCAATATAGTAGAATTTTGTAACAAAAATAATAGAATTTTTAAACCAAAAAGACTCATTTTCCCCAAAAAAGTTAAATTTTGAACCTAAATAATAGAATTTTCAAGGCAAAAAGAGGAGTTTTCTTCACAGTTGTATTTACAAACGAAAAAGACAAATTTTATACAATATAATTTAATGTTGAACAAAATAGTTGAATTTTAATCAAAATCGTTGAATTTTTAACTAAAAGCGATCAATTTCCAACATTAAATGAAAGAAAGAAAATTTTCCAAACAAAAGATTTTAATTTTCTACCAACAGCGAAAAACTTTTCTGCAAATTGTGGAATTTTCAAACCAAAAATAAAAATTCTCGACAAAACAGTTGCATTTTCAATTTAGAAGTTGAATTTCAACCAAGTACAAATTCACTTTCAATAAAGTATTTCATTGTAGTACCAATCAATAAAAGAAATGTTTAATATTGTAGTTTAACTCTCAACCAATTAGTTATATTTTCAACCAAAAAAGATGAATCCCTAACCAAAAATGTATGACGTGAATTTTCAACAAATAATAGAATATTTCAATATTTTATCAAGAAAATTAATTTTTAACAGAAGAGAAAAAATGAATTATCAGCAAATTAGTTAAATCTTCAACCGATATAATTAATTTTTGACCTATAACGATGCCTTTTCATTTAAAAAAATTAACTTTTACCAAAAAATAGTTGCATTTTCTTGAAAACAGGGCAAAAAGAGGAATTCTTTTAAAAAGGGGAAAGAGCATGAAGCCACCGGTAGAAAATTTTATAATTTCGGTTTGTTTTTTAAATTAAGATTATGGTCTCTAAATTTTTATTTTATTTGACTGTTCGTCTCAGGTGCATCGGGAGATCAAGGTAGATGACTTCAACCCTAATTTGTACAAGACTATTCAAGTTTTTTACACCAGTAAAGATGGTACGAAAGTGCCCATGTTCATCGTCATGAAAGAGGTAACTATGCATTCTATTGTTACCAGTTGTTGAAAAGTAAACTGGACCGAGGGACGGGAATTTTATGAGACTTGGAAAAACCGGAAATGACAGTGAATTTATTTTTTGTCCGGGATTTTTACAAATTTTATAAAAAAAATCTGTTTAAGTTTGATTTCAACAGTTTTTTTTTCAATAATCAGATGAATGTTTATCTTTTTCAATTATGATATCATTCCGTTCACAATGCTTAATTCGAAAGCCTTTCCCTTAAAAAATTTTCCAGTTTGGATTTTAATTTTTATGCGTAAATTTTTCAATCAAAGAATTTTAAAATGCAGTTTTAAAGAATTAAAAAAATTTTAATTGATAGCATTTGAAATTGACAATTTTGGATTTAAAAAAACATTTTTAATTGATCAATTGTGAACATAAATTATGTTTTTTTTTTTAATTGAACTGTACATTATTGATCAACAAGCGTATAATAATAAAATTGATTTTACAAGGCGATCCGGAATCGGTTCAAAATTTAAGAATTTTCAGATGTTAACGTTAAAAATTAAATTGTTTCAATTGGAAAGTATTAATAATTAAACAAATGTAAAGGCTCGATTGAAACTTTATAAACTATTTTCAATTTTAAAATTTCTTCAAAATAGCATTCATAATTAAAGACTTTATTAAATTTAAAATGTTGTTTTAGTCCAGAATTTGAATTAGTCCAGAATATTCATACCTGAAAAAAAAACTCTGAACGTTACAATTTGAATTGTTCTTTTTGAAAAAAACTCAAGGTTTGAAAGAATTCAAAATTAATTAAAAATTTGAAATTATTTCAAATAACTTAAATGAAGTATTTGCGTATACCGACAAAATCCGACTATTCGTGCCGAAATTGCGGTGCAAATAGCCCACGGCCTTATTTATAACAAAATATAGATTTTTGCAGATTTCAAACAGAAAATATAGAACCTTTTTTAAAATTATGAAATATTATAAAGGAATGGCTGGTGATCTTCTCAGCATGAAAACCCAAACCCAAGACGACTCTCTCGGTTCCAGTTCTACTTCCCCCCCTCTCCCAACCCTCCCTTATTAACTGAAATTTTTGGTGGGACTGACGTTAGAACTACAATCTCCACCATATGACGATTTGATACTTAACTTTGACATAATTTCGACTCAGAAAATAAACTTATTGCATAAAGGTGTTAGTTGAGCGTATAATCTAAACAATGAATAATACAAACTACAAAATAGCCTCGGAAAGGACTGAAACTTTTAATGACAAAATGCATGCACACTGAAAATCTAAAGGTCATGTTTCAGGCGACGAATGGAGACTAGGTGTTTGGAATGCTAGGGGAGTAAATGATCTCAAGGTAAAAGAATTGCGTGAAACTATGGACGTGAAGAAACTAGATATTTTATGCGTTCCCGAAACAAAGAAAAAGGGATGCGAAACTAAAGACATAAAAAACGGCGTGTTGAAAGGCGGATTTGGAATATGGTCAGGAGTAGACTGTGAATCACATGGTAAACAAGGCGTAGGTCTCATTTTGAATGAAAGAGCAAAGCAGCATCTCGGAGACCATGGCTTCGTGTCTCCCAGACTGCTGTGGGCTAGAATGAAAGTAGGAATCAGAAGACTATTTATTATAGCATGCTACGCGCCGGTTGATAGTGATCCTAGAGAAGTAAAAGACGCCTTCTGGGACACTTTAAATGACACAATAAACATCTGCGAACCTGGGGAAATAATAATTATACTAGGAGACATGAACGGTTGGGTGGGCATCCAAAATCAGGATACAGAAAGAGTATTAGGTAATTTTGGGGATCCAAGAACAAACTATATCGGAGATAAATTAGTTGGTCTATGCTTAGAAAGGGGTCTGTTTATTACAAATACTTGGTTTAAGCATAAAATGATCCACATGTACACCTGGTCTAAAGGAAA
>NC_046665.1:86563497-86584850 GCF_010883055.1 Belonocnema kinseyi
AAAATCTCTATCCCTTCCACACACTACTCCTTTCCCCTGCCGAGTGAGTCACGTCTACCCCGAAAGGGAAATGGCTTAATGGTGTAATAATAATAATAATAAAAAAGATTTTCTTAAGATTTCTAGAAAAATTGAAGTGACTTACTGTTTTAAAAAATTAATTTTCAGATAATATTTAAAAAGATTTCCAAAATTGTCAAAAATGAATCTGGAATATTTTAAGGAAATATTTGTAATTTTGCAAGATCTGACTACAAATTAGGAAGAATTCGAATAATTTTAAAAGATGTTTAGAAGTTCTGAAAAAGTGACAAAAATAATTTAAAATTTGAATAAATGTAAAACAACATTTAGGAATTTCAAGATTTTGAAATAAATTTTTGAAACTTTGTAAAGATTTTAAAATTATTTATAATGAAAACAATTAAACTTTTAATGTAAGAAGTGTTCAATAATATTGTTATTGAAAATTAGGTAACTTCTCTTTCAGGACGCTAAACTCGACGGCTCAATGCCAGCCTTACTTTATGGATACGGTGGATTCAATATCAGCAGTCAGCCAACTTTCAGTGTTTCGAGACTAGTGTTCATTCAGCACATGAATGGAGTTTTAGCAATTGCAAATATTCGTGGAGGCGGGTAAGAATTTATAAAAAAATTCAATTACAGACTGAATACTCTTTCCCCAATTTCAATATTTTTCCTTTTTTTAATTCCTCCTTTTTCGGTTCTCAAGAAACTCACCCTTTTTGCGCAAAAGATAAATGACTAAAAAAAACTAACTAACTACAGCTAACTTTTTAAAAACTTAATAATAAGTTTTTCGTAATTAAAGGCTCTTATTAAATTTAAAATATTTTTTCAGTCCAAAATATTCATTTCTAACCAATTCAATCCAATTAATTTTTTTTTAATCAAGAAAAAGAATAATTATTTAATAATAAGCAATATTTGACTGCTCATTTTAGATAAGTAAATTGGAGCGAAATATTTAAAAGTAAACAATTTGAAAGTGAATTGTTTGACATAGAAACCTTGAAATCGTTATAATTTTAAAGAGCTTTTAAACATTTCACGTTAATATTTTTATTGTTATAGATTTTTAAAATGTTTAATTTGTAAACGAAATTGTTGCATTATTATGTAGAAATAATAATTCAACACTTATTATTTGTTGAAAAAATTTGAGTAATTTTAACAGATATTTAGAAGTTTTGAGACGATTCAAAATTAATTTAAAACTTGAAATGATGTCAAGTAATTGAAATGAAATGTGTGCAATGTTTTTAGAACTTGTAAACATATTTTAAAATGAATAGAATTTTTCCCGCAATTTTGGAAATCTCTTAAAATCTTTTAAAATATTTCGTTAAAATAATTTTTCACAATGAGAAATCATTTTCAATTTTCCTAGGAATATTAAGAAAGTGTTTTTATTCTTTTGGAGCCATTCACAATGCTGAAAAATCTTCTACATTTTTTTTTTGAAATCTGTAAAAATATACATTTTGTTTTAAATTAGGTTGTGGGTTATTGCGCCAAAATTTTGGTATGATTAGTCAAATTTTTTCGATACACACACTTTGTTTACATTGTTTGATATCATTTTAAGTTCTAAATTAATTTTTAATCTTTTTAAAAATTCGAAATATTTCTGAAAATTACTCTAATTTTTTCTACAAATAATAAGTGTTTAAGTTCAATTTATATGTTTGAAGGAAAATTGTTTAAATTCGCAGGATTAATATTACTTTATAATACCATTTCTATTTTTTTTTTTAAGTTCATTGATTTATTCTTCAGCTTAGAGTATTAAAAATGTAAACATGTATTTATGTTTGGAACCTAATCTAAATTTTTGAACTCTATAGTTTATGAATGTTAAAAATTCTGAATTTTGCAGTTTATCTGCATTTTATTGAAAACTGTCCAATTGAAAAATGTTAATGCCTTCCAGTTTATAGGTGTAAATGAGTGAGCATTTGAATGCAACATTTTTCAATTGAAAAACTTTTGAACTTCAATTTTAAAATTCAAGAGTTTCACTTTCAATGCTTTAATTTTTTGTTTATTTTTTATTACTTTAAATGGAAAAATGTTTTGAGTAGAGTTCGATTTTTTAACTTTAGTGACGCGGAAAATTGTTTGCGAACCGTGGGAAACCGGGAAATGATCGGGGATTTTGTTTCGATTAAAACAGCCACCCTGAATAAGAAAAGCCTACTATTTTTTGTAGAAACTGAATTCTCTCTTTTTTTGTTCAAAATTCAAATGTCTTGTTCAGAATTATTTTGGTTTGATTGAAGATTCAACTATTTGGTTGAAAAATCGTTATTTTTTGGTTGTAAATATTATTTTTTAGCGGAAAATTTACCTACCTTAATTTTGGTTAAAAATTGATATTTGTAATTGAAAAATGATCTTTTCCGGAAAATCTGATGTTTGATGCTTCAACTATTTCGTTGAAAATATTTACTTTGTTAAAAAATCATTTTTTTCAATAAAGATTCATCTTTTGGTTGAAAATTCGTCGCTGCGGGAAAATATACTTGAAAATTTTTAATGACTTTGATAAAAATTAATTTTTTTTGTTAAAGAATCGTCTTTTTTGTAGAAAATTCTCGTGCTTTGTTGAAAGTTACACTACTTTGGTCCAAATTTATTATATTAGCTGAAAATTTATCCCTTTGGTTCAAAATTAAACTATTTTATTGAACAATTGACTATTTGGTTGAAAATTCTTCTTTTTTGTTGAAAATTAATCTTTGTAATTGAAAATTTACTTATTCCTGTTTCCTTTAAGTATTTTTTTAGCTGAAAATACATGTATTCTGTTGAAGTCTTTATTTTTTTTTTTAGAAAATTAATCTTTTTGATTGAAAATTCAACTATGCGGGATTGAAAATTTAACTATTCTGTTGAAAATTCGTCCTTTCATAATTTATATAAACTGTTACTTGTTTTGTTAACAATTTATATTTTTTGTTGAAAATTCCACTACTTGGATTAAAGTTGAACTACTTTGTTAAAAATTCTGTTTTGTTGTGGAAAATCAATTTTTGTACTTGAAAATTGGACTTCCATTTAAAAATAATATTTTTTATCGAAAGTTTAACTTTTTAAAAATATTCGTCTTTTTAGAAAAAAATTCGTTTTTTCGGATTTTGAATTGACCTTCTTTAGTTTAAAATTCATATATTTGGTTGTAAATTAATGTTTTTGGGTTGAAAATATAACTGTTTTATAGAGAATTTCCCATTTTGTCTTGAAAATTCAGCAATTTGATTCATATTTTATTTCAAAATTGAAATCTCTAGGCTGAAATACTTTCTTGGTTGAAAAGTCGTATTTTTTTATTTCAAAATGGTTGAGGATTAAACTATTTTGTTGAGAATATATCTTTTTTTGTTGAATTTAGCTGTTTTTGGTATAAAATTAAAAAACTTTTTTGATTAAAATATCAACTATTACATTTTTGGTTAAGAATTGATCTTATTTTATTAAAAAAGCATTTTCTTAGTTGAATTTCTTTGTTAGAAATTAATTTTCATTAAAGATTCATTCATTTTAGTTGAAACTTAATATCTTTGATTGAAAATTCGTTTTTTGGTTTGTTTTGATGATCATTAATTTCTTTTTACTATAAATTTAACAGTCCCATTTTTTATTGAATGTATATCTGTTTTCTTTTGAAAATTCATTTATTTAGATTAGTTTTTTTTTTGGTCCAAATTTTGACTGTTTTGTTGATTATTCGTCTTTTTCGACTGGAAATATGCCTTTAAGGCTTGAAAATTCAACTGTTTGGTTCTGATTGAGGTTTAATCTTTTTTGGTTCAAAATTCGACTCTTTTTGCTTAAAAATTCTGCTTTATAAGTTAAAAGGTCACATATATTTTTTTTAAAATCAACTATTTCGTTGAAAATTTAATTATTTGGTCAAAAAATGCAACGACGTTTTTAAAAAAGTCATACTTTTTAATTGAAAACTCGTTGCTTTTGATAGAAAATTCGTCTGTTTTATTTGAAAAGTTATCTTTTTTGGTTGAAAATTCAACTTTCTTATTAAAATCTCAAATGTTAGATTTATTTAATTGAAAATAAAACTACTTGGTTAACTTCTTTTTTCTAAGTTCATAATTTTAGTTGAAAATTAAGCTCTTTGGTTGAAAATTCCTTTCTTTTATTTTTGCTCAAAATTAAATTTTTTCATTAAAATTGTAATAATTCCATTTTTGGTTTTAAATTTATCTTTTTTATTTGAAAATTCAAACATTTGGTTGAAAATACACCTTTGTATGTTGTGTTGAAGTTTCGTCTTGAAAATTCAACTATTTGGTTATAAATGCAACTGTCTTTAGTTGCAGTTTAATGTTTTTTGTTTGAAAATTTGATAATTTGGGTTAAAATTATTCTTTATAGGTCGAGAGTTAAACTATTTGATTAAAAACGTAACTATTTTGTTAAAAATTTAATTATTTGGTTGAAAATTGAACTGCTTTATTTTTTTAACTCTTTTTAGTCGAAAATTCGTCTTTTTATTACAAAATTCGTCCGTTTGGATTGAGAATTCATATTTTTTTCTTAGAAATGGATTTTTCATCAATAATTTTGTTTTATTTAACAGTACACTTCTTTCTAAAGAATTCAACTTTTTAGTTTGAAAACTCAAATTTTTCCGTGAAAATTAATCTTTGGATAAAATTTAATTATTATGTTGAAAATGCAATATCTTTCGACTTGAAATCTTAAGTTTGTTACATTGAATTTTATGTGGTAACTATTCAATAATCGTACTGAAAATTAAATTAATTAATTAATTTAGAGAATACGGTGAAAAATGGCACAACGCAGGAAAGATTTTCAAAAAGCAAAACAGCTATGATGATTTCCAAAGCGCGGCTGAATACTTAATCGAGAATGGATACACGAGCAAGAAGAAGCTCACGATTCAAGGAGGCAGCAACGGAGGTCTTTTGGTCGGTGCTTGTATGAATCAAAGACCAGATCTTTTCGCTGCTGTGATTGCTCAAGTTGGGTATGTTTCTTTTCATTATTTACCCCAAAATATCACAAAATGTATTCTTTATAAAAATTTGCCTTTTAATGTGCGATCAAAATTGGAATTTTTTAATTTTGCAAACGCTATTTCATAAATTTCTTTTTTTTTGCACAAAATACTGTAATAGGTTTGATTTTAATAAAAAAAACTGATTAAACTTTCCGCTAAGTAGTTTTAGGTCTAAAAATAATTTTTTTTTATTTTCGACTTTTTTCTAATACAAATTTAGGGTTAAAAAATTCTTTCAACCTTAGAAAGTATTTGTTCTCCGAAATAAATAAGTTAAAAATATTTATATCTGGTAACAGAAAAACATCTTTAATTTTGTAATACACCAAACAAATACTATTACGTCTTTGAGTTAATTTGATTTCTTTTGAATTCACGCTGCATTTTTTGAAATTCATTTAAATTCTTCTAAATGCACTCATTCTTCCTAATTTAATTAATTTTTTATGTGTTTTTTAAAAATATTTCTTGAAATCTTAACCATTTCATAAAATTCTGTTAAATTCCCTTAATATACTATGTTTTTTTAAGTCACTCCAAACGTAATGAATTCCATGATTTTTAAAAATATTTTTGATTCGTCTTATATTCATATGAATTTAAGTTAATTCTCTTAAATTCCCTTGAATTCTTGTCAATTCACTACATTTTTACTAAAATCAATGGAAGATTAAAATATTTTGCATTTCACTTGAATTCATTTTGAATTTATCCTGTATTCTTATTAATTTATCCTAATTGTTTTAATGCTTTTGAATTTTTTGGAATTAATTTAAATTCTTTTAAATTTATAGTCAATTCTACCCAATTAAATTGGTTTCTTTTTGTGTATGATTTGGGAAATTTACCCCAATTCTTTGGAATTCCTTTGAAATCCACGAAATTTAACTAATTGGATCATGATTTTTTTATTAATTTGGATTCTTTAGAATTTATTTTAATTCTTTTACATTTACTCGATTCTACTCATTTGAATGGATTTTTTTTTACCTGCAATTTTTTAAGCTTACCTTGAATTCTTAGCAATTTCATCAAATTCTTTTGCATTTGATTTATTTTGTGTCAGTTCACTTCAATGTTAATGAATTCAATTAATTTTGTTTATATTTTAAAATAATTTTCAATTCAATTGAGTTTTTTTTTATAAATTCGCCTTGCATTTTTATGAATTACATCGAATTATCATAATTTCCCCTATTTTTCTCTAAATTCACCTGATCAATGGAATTAGTTTAAGGTTTCGCAATATATTTGAATTCATTTGTAATGCATTCTGAATTCTTATTAATTTATCCCGATTTATTTATTTTTTTTTTAATTTACTTGAATTGTTCTAAATTTACTCAATTCAGTGGATTTTCAAAGATTTATTTTTTGCAATTCACCGAAAAGTCTCTTAAACTTAATTAACTTAATTTTTTTTATTCACCTTTTTTTATGATTTTCTTCGAATTCTTCTCATTTATCTTATGTTCTTCTAACGTCACTTGATTTTTTTTCAATTAGTAGGTTTTATTTATATTTTTGTATTTTTTTTATCAATTCACTTCCATTCTGTTTAATTTGTCCGGAATTCTGCCTACACCTATTTTTCTCAATTAAATAGAATTTTTTTATTTTTTAAATTTTATTCAAGTAACTCAAATTCTAATAAATTTCCACAATGTATCTCGTATTCCATTGAATTCTTCGAAATTCACTCCCATTTTACTGAAATCAGTGAAATATTTTTTCAATTTATTTGAATGATTAAAATTGTTTAAATTTACCAGAGATTTTTGTATATTTAATAGAATTTTCTTGAATTCAAAAGAGTATTTGTTACATCATTAATGCATATTAGTCAGTTTTTGTTTATTTTAGTCACAAAATACATTTTAAAGTACTACAGGATCTTTAAACTATAAAAAATTTGTATTTCGAAATTCAAGATTTTTTCTTTCACCCTGTATGATTATTTTTAATTTACTTACTAAAAAGAATATTCTGTTTATATTGTAGAAAAAATGCTGCGTATATTATTGCAGGATAAAGGGTTTAGAAAAAGTAAATTCAAAGAAAACTATTTTTCAGACCAAAACAAACCTAGCGAAACATCTAAAAATTTAAAAAATTTAAAAATCTCTATTCTAAGTCAGAATTCGTCACAATTTGAAAGTTCCCTCTTCCAAATTAAAAAGAAAATTCAATTGGTTTTTATATTTTTTGTCAGTTATAATATAAAATTTTGTTACGCTGTTCATTGCGGATGTATATTTTTTCAGTCAAAAATTCAACTACTTGCGATTAAACTTTAAACGTTTTTGTAAAAAAGATTTTTGAAAATTAATCTTCTTTGGTTGGAAATTCAACTATTTGGTTGAAAATTGACATTGTTTATTTATCTTTACGATTAAAAATTAATATTTTTGTTAGGTATAAAATTCACCTATTCCAGTTGAAGATTCATCATTTTAATTGAAAATTCATTAGTTTGGTTGAAAATTAATTTCACTAACTGAAAATTTAAATATCACATTTTTTATTAAAAATTGAATAATTTGGCTGATAATTTGTCTTTTTCAATCAAAAATTTAATTATTACATTGAAAATCCACGTATTTTGTTTAAAAATCGATTTTTTTAGAAAATTATCTTTTTCTTTTAAGTTAACCCCCTGGTTTAAAAATTCTTCCGTTGGGTTAAAATACAATTATTCCAGTTAAAGATTGATCATTTTAGTTGAAAAATCATCTTTCAGCCTGGAAATAAAATTTTTAATTGAAAGTTAGACTTTTTTTAAATGAATTATTTTGTTTACAATCCGTAATTCGAAAAGCTTTTATTTCAAAAATGCAGTTTTAAAGACTTAAAAAATAAAAAATTAAAAGCGTTTGAAATCGACAATTTTGGATAAAAAACATTTTTGGTTAATCAACTGTGAATCTATAAATTGTAGCGATTTTTGAAATTAAACTGTATAGTAAGGATTAATAAGTGCATAATAATAAAATATATTTTACAAGACTATTCGGAATCAGTTCAAAATTGAAGAATTTCCCGATTTTAACGTTACAAATTAAACAGTTTCAATTGGAAAGTCTTCGTATTTAAACAAATGTGAACGCACGATTAAAACTATATAAACTGTTTTCAATTTGAAAGGAACTTCAAAATAATATATTCATAATTATTATTTATTTATTAATTAATTTTTATTTGTTTAGTAATTACTCATTTATTATATTCAAATTTATTAAATTTATAACATTGTTTCTGTCTAAAATTTTTAAAATTGAAATGTTTGAAATGTGGATTTTTGTAGATTTCTAACAAAAACTTTAGAAGCTTTTTAAAAATTATGTCAGGCTTTAAAAAAATAAAAAATAAATGTTCTTAAGATTCCTAGGAAAATTGAAAATGATTGTTTTTTATTTTGAAAAATTTAATTCAAGAGAATATTTAAAAAGATTAAAAAATATTTCCAAAATTGTTAAAAATGAATCTAGATGATTTTAAGGAAATGTTTTTCATTTTGCAGGATTTAAAAAAAAATGTAGGAAAGATTTTAGGAAAAATTTCAATAATTCAAAAAAATGTTTAGAAGTTCTGAAAAAATTTCAAAAATAATTGAAAATTTGAAGAAATGTAAAACAACATGTAGATTTTTCAAAATTTCGAAATGGAATTTTGAAGCTTTTTAAAGATTTTTGCCTAAAATGATTTGCAGCTCAGTTTTTATCACTTCAAACAGAAATGTTTGAAAAACGCGAAATTTTTTCTTTTATTAAAATGGCCACTCCGTTTATTTATTCGTTATTTTTTGGTTGTAAATATAATTTTTAAACGGAAAATTTAACTACTTACTTTTTGTTAAAAATTGATATTTGTAATTGAAAAATGATATTTTATAGAAAATCTGATGTTTGTTTGAGAATTCAACTATTTCTTTGAAGACATACTTTGTTAAAAAATCATTTTTTTTTCATTAAAGTTTCATCTTTTGGTTGAAATTCGTCCCTGCAGGAACATATACTTGAAAATTTTTAATCACTTTGAAAAAAATTAATTTTGTTGGTTAAAGATTCGTTTTTTTTGTAGAAAATTCTCGTACTTTGTTAAAATTTACACTACTTTGTACAAAATTTATTTTATTAGCTGAATATTCATCCCTTTCTTTCAAAATGAAATTATTTGATTTAGCAATTAACTATTTGGTTGAAAAGACGTCTTTTTTTTTTTGAAAATTATTCTTTGTAATTGAAAATTTACTTATTCCTGTTTTGGTTAAGTATTTATCTTTTTTAGCTGAAAATACATGTATTCTGTTGAAGTCTCTTTTTTTGTAGAAAATTAATCTTCTAGGATCAAAATTAATTTCTTTGGTTAAAAATTTAACTATACGTGCTTAAAAATTGAACTATTCGGTTGAAAATTCGTCCTTTTATAATTTATATCAATTGTTGCTTGTTTCGTTAAGAATTCATATTTTTTTGTTGAAAATTCAAATATTTTGTTGAAAATTTAATTATCTTATATAAAATCAAACTGTGAAGTTAAAAAGTCATCCTTTTTGTCGAAAGTTTAACTCCTTTAAAATATTCGTCTTTTTATATAGAAAATTCGTTTTTTGTGATTGTAAATTGACCTTTTTTAGTTTAAAATTCATATCTTTTGTTGTAAATTAATGTTTTTGGGTTTAAAATGTAAATTTTTTATAGAGAATTTCCCATTTTGGCTTGAAAATTCAGTAGTTTGATTCACATTTTTTTTTAAATTCAAATCTCGAGGCTGAAATACTTTCTTGGTTGAAAAGTCGTCTTTTTTATTTGAAAATTAATTTCTTTTGGTAGAAATTGGATCTTTTTTTATTAAAGGTACTGCAGTTAGGTTAAAAACTAATCTACTCTGGTTGAGGATTAAATAATTTTGTTGAGAATTAATCTTTTTTCGTTGAGTTTAGCTGTTTTTGATATAAAATGAAAAACTTTTTTTGATTAAAATATTAACTTATAAATTTTTTGTTAAGAATTTATCTTATTTTATTAAAAAATCAATTGCTAGTTGAATTTCTTTGTTAGAAATTAATTTTCGTTTAAGATCCATTCATTTTAGATTGAAATTAATATCTTTGATTGAAAATTCGTTTTTTTGTTGTTTTGTTTTGATGATCATTAATTTGTTTACTAAAAATATAAAAGTCCCATTTTTTATTGAAAATATATGTTTTCTTTTTAAAATTCATCTATTTAGTTTAAAATAGATACGTGTGTTGTTAAAAAGTTATCTTTTTTGGTCAAAATGCTGACTGTTTTGTTGAATATTCGTCTTTTTCGACTGAAAATTCGTCTTTAAGGCTTGAAAATTCAACTATTTGGTTTTTGATTGAAGCTTAATCTTTTTTTTTTCTCAAATATTAAAAAAAAAATCAACAATTTGATTGAAAATTTAATTATTCGGTCAAAAAATTCAAATTGTTTTCATAGTTCAAATTTGATTTAATTTTTTTTTTCATATTTGATGCATTTTTTCAAGTAATTAAAATGTTGTTGAATGTGTCCTGAATAAACGCCTGTTCTCAAAATGTTTAATTACCGGCAAACGAACGGGAATTTTTTTTCATCTATTAAAACGGCCACCCTTTTTATATTCTTGTTTGTTTTTCAGAGTGATGGACATGCTGAGATTCCATAAATTCACGGCTGGATATTCATGGGTCTCAGATTACGGAAGTTCAGATGATGAGAAACAGTTCCAGAATCTTCTCAAGATTTCTCCACTTCACAATGTGAAACCGCCGAAAGACGGAGGACAATATCCAGCAACCTTGTTGCTTTCGGCCGACCATGATGATCGTGTTGTTCCTCTTCACACCTTGAAATTCATAGCCACACTCCAGCACGAATTGGGAAATTTACCGCAGCAAACTAATCCTCTGCTTGCGAGAATAGACACTAAAGCTGGACATGGACGTGGAAAATCTACCTCTAAATTGGTAACTACATTTATTCATGTCCCCATCTTTTTTTTTTCTTTGCACATCTGAGTTCAGAAAACTTGAAAAACTAAAAAAAAAACTTGCACTTTTCTAAAACTCAGTGCAGTTTATGCAAGCCTCGGACTCACCAAACTTTTTTTTTTTTGACTAAAATGATGTGTCCACCATCTCAAAGAATCACAACATATCGTATAATTGTAGCTTTATTTAAAAATCAATTTGTATTAACATAATTTTTAAATGCAATTTAAATGTTATATAATTTTCACTGTTATCCAAAATGTTGTATACAAAATTATTCTATAATCATGTCAGTGATCCCTGTTTTCATCAATAATATAAACCAAAAATTGATATAAATATAATAATTTAAAAAATATATATTTTTATTTTTGTTATCAAAATTAATGTCTGATTAGGCGCCGTGCATAAATTACGTAGTTTCTTATAAATTTCCAGCCAAATAGTTGAAACCTTGACCAAAAGAGATTAATTTTTCAGAATTAATTTCATTGCACAGAATTAATTTTCAATTTAAAAAAATTAATTTTGTACCAGATAGTTGAATTTTCAATAAAAAAGACTAATTTTCTATACAAAAAAGTTGAGTTTTCAACCCGAGAATATGAATTTTCAACAAAAACGTTAATTTTCAACCAACCAGCTGAATTTTCATAAAAAAGTTGAATTTCCAATATCAAAACTTAGCTTGCAAATTTTTTAAACTTATTTTGAACTACAGTTATGAATCTAAAAAAAGTAAACTTTAAAGAAAGTAGTGGAACCTACAATGAAAGAGTTGAAGTTTCAACCTAAAAAGAAGAATTTTCAACGAAAAATGTAATATTGATATTTCAACAAAAAAAGGATTTTAAATTAAAATAAATAGTTTTATTTGACCGAGAAAAACAGATTTTTAACAAAACACGTGAATCCTAAACCAAAACAGATTAATTTTCAACAAAGCAATTGCATTTATAATAATACAAAAAATGAATATAAAAAAAAGGTGTACGCTTTTAACCAAATAGTTGTAATTTTCTACCAGAAAATATGAATTTTCAATCAAGAATATTAATTTTCTACCAAAAAGACGAATTTTCAACAAATTACATAAATTTAGAAATTGCTAGTGTGAAAACGACGCATGTGATATTAATCCATATTTTATTTTATTTATTTTCAGTTTATATTTTTTTGGTTTATAAAATTTTTAAGTTAAATAGTTGAACTTATAACTAAAAATTAGGTAATTAAATTTTCATTCAGATGAATTAATTTCCAGTAAAAAATAAACCAATTTTATACCAAATAGTTATTTTTTAACTAAAGAGATGTATTTTTAACTGAGATGATAAATCTTCAACCAATAAAATATATATTTTACAAAATAGTTAGACCTAAAACCAAGTATAGTTGCATTTTGAACAATAAAAAAAATGAATTTTTAATCAAGAAGATTAATTTTCTATAAAAAAGATGAATTTTCAAGGTAATACATGCATTTTTAACCAAATAGTGAAATTTTCAACTAAAAAAGATCTATTTTTATCCAAAAATGGAATAGCTAAATTTTCAGTTGAAAAAATTATTTTTTGACATAAAGAAAAGCAAATTTCAGGGTGGCCGCTGGACCGGGAAATGACCGGGAATTTTTTGAGACCGGGAAAAACCGGGTAATGATAGTGAATTTTTTGTTTAGACCGGGATATTTACAAATTCTTGGAAGAAAAATCTGTTCACGTTCGATTTCAATAGTTTTAAAATAATCAGTTGAATTTTTATGTTTTTGAATTATGCTATTATTTAGCTTACAATGCGTAATTCAAAATTTTTTTAATTTAAATAATTTTCCATTAAAAATTTTTATTTTTAAGCTCACATTTTTAATTTAAAGAATTTTTAAATGTTTTCTTAAAGACTTGAACAAATAAAAAATAGAAGCCTTTGAAGTTGAAAATTTTTGATAAAAAAACAATTTTATTTGATAAATAAGTTTTTTTTTTAATTATCTGTACTTTAAGTAAGAAAAAGTGAACAAAAACGATTTGACAGAACGATTTTAAATCAGTTCAAAATTTAAGAATTTTCAGGTTTTAACGTTAAAACTTAAACTGTTTGAATTTGAAAGTCTTAGTCCCATTAAACATATGTGAACGTGTAACTAAAAGTTTATAAACTATTTTTAACTAGAAAAAAAACTTCATAATTCGCAATTAAAGGATTTTATTAAATTAAAAATATTGTGTCAATCTAA
Source organism: Belonocnema kinseyi (assembly GCF_010883055.1). Taxonomy (NCBI): domain Eukaryota; kingdom Metazoa; phylum Arthropoda; class Insecta; order Hymenoptera; family Cynipidae; genus Belonocnema; species Belonocnema kinseyi. Next base: position 86,576,803 of record NC_046665.1, read on the forward strand.
AATATTAAATTTTTAACCCGCTCAATTTGAAAGTTTTAATTTAAAAAAAGATTAGTTATTGAATATTTATCAATATTGGAGTTTTTATTTAAGACAAGCAAATTGCAACCAAATATTTTAATGTAAAGAATCTTTAACTCAATTGTTTGGCATAGAAAGCCTGGAATCGTTAGAATTTCGAAGAGCCTTTAAACTTTGAACGTTACAATTTTAATTGTTGTATTTGAAAAATGCTTAATTTGTAAGTGAGATTTTTAAATTTTGATGTATAATTTACAAATTAATGTTTTTAGAAAAAATTTGAGTAATTTTAAGAGATATTTAGGAGTTTTTAAAAGATTAAAAATTATCATGCAAATTTTAGAAAGTTTTCTTAAAATCTTCTAGAATCTTTTTTGAAAATTTTGTTTAAATCTTTGAAAAACTTTTTAAATATTCTCTTAAAATAATTTTTCAAAATGAAAAATAATTTTTAATTTTCCCATGAATCTTAAGAAAATATTTTTATTCTTTTAAAGCCTTTCACAATTCTTGAAAAGAATCTGCCTTTTTTGTTTAAAATCTGCGAAAATCTACATTTCGTTTTATATTAGGCTATCATTTCAGGCTTTACATTAAGTTTGAATTTTTTCAAAACTTCTACATATCCCTTAGAATTACTCAAATTTCGGCTACAAATAATAAATCTTCCATTATTATTTATGCATCCAAATTGTAAAGATATTTTCTAAAAGTTGTAGGATTTTCTGAATTTTGACAGATATTTAGAAGTTCTGACAAAATTTCCAAAATAATTTGAAATTTAAAACAAATTTAACACAACTTCTAGATATCTCAAGATTTTTAAATCAAATTTTGAAGCTTTCCAAGAATATTTAAACTATTTAAAAATAAAATAATTGAATTTCTAATTTAAGAAGTGTTCAGTTAAAATGTTTCAATTTTTTTATATTTAATGTTTCTAGCCTAATTTTTTTTTAAATTATATAATTTTGAAATTTTTGAAGTTCATTGATTGATTTTTTAATTTAGAGCATTGCAAATAATAACGTGGATTTATATTTTTCATATTGAAAAATGTTAGTACCTTTAATTTTATACGCGTAAATTATTGAGCATTTGAATACAACATTTTTAAATTAAAAACTTTAAAATTTCAACTTTAAAAGTTCAAAATTGAACAGTTCCACTTTTAGTGATTTCATTTGCATCTCAGTTTTTATTACCTCAAGTGAACATTTTTTAGCTATAGTGTTCCATTTTTTTAATTTCATTGGCCGTGAAAAATGTTTGCGAACCGGGAAATGACCGGGAATTTATTTTGTCGATTAAGACGGCCACACTGAAATTTGCTGCAACAAATGTAATGATTTCATTAAAAAAAAGAACAGTTTTCAACAACAAAATGTTCTACAAAACAGTTAATTTTTTTACCAAAACAGTTACAATTTTTAACCAAAGAAATTATGTTCAATGTAATAAAATTAATGAATTTTCAACTAAAATTAAGAATCTTCAACCAAAGAAATTAACTATTAAGAAAGTCGTTTAACTTTCAAACAAGGATTTTGAATTTTTAACCTGAAAAGATGAATTCTCAACAAAAAATGTAATAGTTAATATTTTTAAAAATTTGAATTTAAAATAAAAAACATTTTTATTTAACTAACAAAAATGAATTTTCAAGTGAATACTTTAATCATTAACTAAAGCAGATTAATTTACAACTAAAAAGTTGCATTTTTAATCATTAAAATTCATTTCCTCTCAAAAAAGACGAATTTTTAAATGGAAAGAAAATACAGATAGTTAAATTTTCAAATAAAGATATACATTTTTAACTAAAATGGTGAATCTTCAATCAATTCAATGAATTTAGTGGAAATTTCACACTAAAAAATAGCAATATTTTTACCAAAAATGGAGTTGTATCAATTTTCAATTTGAAAAAAAAAAATGATTTTTGTACCAATTAGTTAAAGTTTTAAGCCAAAAAGATGAATTTTCTACAAGACAGTTGAGTTTTTAACCTAAGAATATTAATTTTTAGCACGGAAGGATAATTTTAACCAACCAGTTAAATTTCCAACAAAATAGTTAAATTTTCAGTTCAAACATTAATTTTTAACCGACAGAAACTAATTTTCAACAAACTACTTTAATATTAAATCAAAACAGTTTAATTTTTAACCAAACAAATTCATTTTTAACCAAAATCTTGATTTCAAACCAAAACGAGGAATTTTCAATTAAATAGTTAAATTTTCAAACAAATTGTTGAATTTTCAAGTCGAATATACGTATTTCTTATAAAACAGATGAATTTTCTACAAAAAAATTAATTTGCAACGGTAAAAAATTAATTTTTAATTAAGCAGTTCCACTTTCAACTTAAAAACTTAAAATTTCTACAGAAAGAGATGATTTTTCAAACTAAAACATGATTTTCAATAAATTAATTGAATTTTCAACCAAGCATTATGAATTTTAAACAGAATTGTTGCATTTTCAACAAAAGAATTAAATTCTGAAACAAATAATAGAATCTGTAACTAAAAAATATGAGTTCCCAACCAAAAATTTAATAGTAGACTTTTCAGCTGAAAAGTATAAACTTTCAACCAAAAATAGTTAGATCCTTTTATTGGGTTTTATTAATTCAGTTCGCATTTAAGTAGAAATACGAGAGAAAGGAAGGAAAAGACTAAAGAATATAATTTTAAATAAACATTAAAGTTAATTTTTAATACATTAAAAATATTAGGTTACTCAGCTGGAAATTTTGCTTAATAAATAAAGTTAATTTTGCATTTCGCACTTTTAAATGTGAACTAAATATATATTTAATACCTGAAAAATTCTATGTAACGAGTTTAAAATTATTATTTTAAATTTGAGGCACTATTTACGCTATTTTTTAATTCTGAAGTGAGTCCGAGGCCTGTTTATGTTCTTAAAGGCTGGAAATAAAACCTTGACAATTCTATTCCAGATCGAGGAATATAGCGACATCTTAACATTCATCGTAAAATCGTTAGACTTGGAATTCAAGTCTTAGGTTTTCAATTCCGGCAAATGACGATCTAGAAATTAAATAACGTCATTTGTTTAAAACAATTTTTCTACATTTCAAGTGTGGTAATCGACGTTGAATATTGAATATAAGTTTGTGTCGTTTTGATAGACTTATAACTATGCAAAAGAATTTGTATGGTTTTATTACTATTACTGCGTTTTTATTGATAATAAATAAGAAAGTTACAACCTTCTCTTTACCATTTCTGTTGTCAAAAGAATTTATTTTTTCTTATCACTTTGGTTCTTCATTATTTAGGTAATTTATTAGTTTTTTTTTTAATTTATCAGAGTTTCGTCAAGTTTAAAAACTAGAATTTCATAATAAAAATAATTAAAGGATATCAAGAACACTCAGACGGAATTTTAACATTATAAATGAGCAATTTCTATTACGATAGAATAGAAACAGGTAAGAATTTTTTATTTTATTCAAAAATAATCAAAGGTCAAGCCATCGACAACTGAAGTTTAGTGATTGTTAATTCTCTTTTGTTAAAGCTCCTTTGGATTTAACGAACACATTCTCATCACGTTTCTCGTGAGAGAGAAAAAAGATTATAAGCAAATTTTCACATCTGATTAAAAAAAAAACAATTTTGTTATCAAACATTTTAATGTGCCTTGTGTCTTTTTGTCCAAAGATTTAATTTTTTTATTTGTGATGTCACTTTTCACGATTAAAACAAAAACTACGCTTCATATAAAAAAATGATTAACAATAACAGGGTGGCCGCTCTACCGGGAAACTGTGAGATTACCGGGAAATTTTGGAGACCGGGAAATGACAGTGAATTTATTTTTTGACCGCGAATTAAAAAAATTCCTAGAATAAAAATCTGTAAAAAGTTTTTTAAATAATTTGTTGAATTGTTATATTCTTCGATTATGCTATCATTCAGTTTTCAGGCTTAAATAATTAAGAATTAAAAGCGTTTGAATTTAAACTGTTTTGATAAAAACCATTTTTATTTTGACAAATGTAAATGTAAATAAATAATTATTTTTTGAATTGATCTGTACTTTAAGTATTAAAAAGCGAACAATAATTGATTTGAAAAAACGATTCTAAAGGTGTTCAAAATTTAAGAATTTACAGATTTCGACGTTAAACATTAAACGGTTACAATTCGATTGTCGTATTCATTAAAAAAATGTAAACGTCTAATTTAAACCTAATAAACTATTTTTCACATAGAAATAATTTTATAATAATATATTCGTAAATAAAGACTTTTATTCAATTTAAAATATTATTTCAGTCTAATATATTCAATTTTTAACCTATTTAATTTGAAATTTTTTTATTAAGATAAAGAATAATTATTGAACATTTAACAATATTTGTCTGTTCATTAAAGACGTGTAAAATAAAACGGAATATTTAAAAGTAAACAATTTGAAACTAAATTGTTTAACATAAAAAGCCTGGAATCGTTAAAATTTCGAAGAGCTCTTAAAATTTGAACATTACAATTTTAATTTATTACATAATTACATGATATAATATTAATTTATAATATTTTATTATTAATGTATTAATAACAATTGAACACTTCTTTTTGTAGAAAAAATTTGAGTAATTTTAAGAGATATTTAGTAGTTTTGAAAAAATTCAAAATTAATTAAAAAGTTGATATGATGTAAAATAATTTAAACGAAGTGTCTTCGTTTACCCACAAAATTCGGCTATTCCTTCCGAAATTTCCAACAAAAAATTCAGAAGCTCTTTAGGAATTGTAAAAGGCTTAAAAAGAATAAAAACCTTAATTTAAGGTTCCCAGAAAAATTGGAAATGATTTTTCATTATGAAAAAAAAGCATTTGGAAGATTTTAAGCACGCTTTTTTCAATTTGCAGGATTTTCTAAAAATTGTAGGAAAAATTCTATAGATTTTAGAGTCTCTGTAAATAATCTCCTAAAGAAATTTTCCAAAATAAAAAATCATTTTCAATTTTCCTAGGAATCTTAAGACAATGTTTCTATTCTTTGAATGCCTTTCACAATCCTTGTACATCTTTTAATTTTTTTGTTTGAAATGTACAAAAATCTACATTTAATTTTAATTCAGGCAGAGGCTATTTGCACCAAAATTTTCGTTCGAATAGTCTAATTTTCGCGATAAACACAATTCCTTTAAATTCTTTGAAATTATGTCAAGTTTTAAATTAATTCGGAATCTTTTCCAAATTTCTAAATAACTCTTAAAATTAAATAATAAGTGTTCAATTGTTATTTATGCATCAAAATTTTAAGGATTTTTTTTAAATTTGTAGGGTTTTCTAAAATTTGTAGGAAAATATCAGTTGATTTTAAAAGGTATTTAGAAGTTTGGACAAAATTTCAAAACATTAAAAAAAACTAAATCCTAGATTTCTCAAGATTTTGTAGCTTTTCAAGGTTGTTTAAACTATTTAAAGTGAAAATAATTAAAATTCTAATTTAAGAAGTTTTCAGTTTAAAAAATTAATTTCTAATGTTTCTTACTTGAAATTCCTTAAAATGATGTAATTTTGACAATTTGAATCTTTGAAATCTATAATTTATAAAAATTAAAGATTTTAAATTTTTCAGTTTATCTGAGTTTCATTTTAAATTGTTCAATTAATAAGTTTTAATATTTTCCATTTTAAACGTGTTAATTATTGAGCTTTTGAATAGAAAATTGTTGAATTCAAACACTTTTAAACTTTAATGTCAAAAGTTCAAAATTCAAGAGTTCCACTTTGAGTGCTTTAATTTGTAGTGTATTGTTTATTACTTTAAGTAAAAAAATTCTAGTTTTAAATATAAACTTTTTAAGTTTAACTGACCGGAAAAAAGTGTTTGCGAACCGGGAAAACCCCGGGAAATTATTTCTTTGATTAAAACGGCCACCCTGAATAAATTTTTAGCTCTTTTTTGGGTGAACAATTTTTTCTATCGAGCTTGTGTTGTTGTCCACCAAATGTTATTCTGGTTAAGGAAGCCAAAACACAATCCAATCCGAGTTGTCTTTCAAGTTTTCTGGTATACACCCATTAGGCTGAGAATGTAAAAAACTTCAATTACACCAAATAGTAGGAATACTATTAAGTTCAAACAACGTGATGACCAATTTGAAAATTTAGAGGCATCATTTCTACAAGGGAGTTCAAAGTTTTGGAACCGTTCGTCTTCTCGATGATTAATCGAAAAATTCTTCAAGGTAAATCTTCTGATTATTTTTCATAAAAGTATCTCAACGATTATTGTTTTTAAATGCCAATGATTATAATTTAGATACAATTGGGAATAAATATAATTCCAAATTCAGAATGAGACGTATGAATCTTGGAAGCTTTTAATTTTTGTAAATATCTTAATTTAAAATTATGGGTTGCGAAGTTAGATAACGTTTAATACGTTTCCTAATGATAATTTTTAAGAAAGTTTGAGAATTTTTCCAAAGATGGCCCTGAAATTGTACACTTCAATAATAACTTTTTTCTCGTTTTTTTTTTTCAATTAAATACAAACTGAATGAATGGAATCCAATAAGAAAATACAACTATTTTTGCTTAAAAGTTCATTCTTTTTTGCTTAAAAGTCTATTATTATGAGTTTGTTACGGAATGTATCTCGTTCGGTTAAAGATTCTAGTAGTTGGTTTAAAATTTAAGTGTTTTGTTGAAAATACAAATATGTTGTTAAACATTCCTCTTTTTTGGTAAAATTGAACTACTTTCTTGAAATTTGAGCTACTTCTTTCAAGGTGGCCGTTGGACCGGGAAATGACCGGGAATTTTCTGAGATCGGTTTCAACGTTTTTGTAAATAATTAAAGTATAAAAAACTGAACAATAATTGATTTCATAAAACAATTCTAAATCCGTTCAAAATTTGGGAATTTCCAGATTGTAATTGAATTATTTGTAATTGAATACAAATTTGAATTCGAAAGTCTTAATACGAATTGAGATTAATATAATACCATGTATTCCGATAATTATATTTTTAAATAACAATTTTAATGATTCATTAATAAAATATTTTTAATTCAAAGTTTTAGGTCTTCCTTTATATTATTTTTAATATTAAGTTGAATAAATAAATGTATTAATATTTTATTTTTGTTCGGTTTAAAAAATTTTTAATTTGTTAGTGAAATTGTTAAATTTTGACGTATAAATAGCAATTGAACACTTATTATTTGTAAACAAAATTTGAGTAATTTCAACAGATATTTCATAGTTTTGAAAAGATTAAAAATTAATTAAAAACTTGAAATGTCTTCAAGTATTTGAAAAGAAGTGTGTTAAAATTTTTCTTTAGAACTTCTATATTTAAAAAAATCCTTAAAATCTTCCAGGTTCTGTTTTGATCATTTTGGAAATCTCTTAAAATCTTTTTAAATTTTCTGTTACAATAATTTTTCAAAATGAAAAGTTATTTTCAATTTTCATAGGGATCTTAAGAAAATGTTTTTATTCTTTTTAAGCCTTTCACAATTCTTAAAAAGTTTCTCAATTTTTTGGTTGAAATCTGAAAAAATCTGCATTTTGTTTCAAATTCGGCTGTGGGTATTTGCACCAAAATTTCGGTATGAATAGCCCAATTTTTTCGGGTCATAAACTTTGTGTAAATGATTTCAATTCATTTAAAGTTCTAAATTTAATTTTGATATTTTTTAAACTTCTGAATATCTCATAAGATTGATAAAAAGAGATATTTCGGGTTGCACTCGTGTAAAAAACTGCGAATTGTTTGCCGACGTTTCGTGAACATTGCAGTTCACATCTTCAGGGCTGACCTGAAACTGAGGTATCAGGTCATGATGTTCTTAGGTATACTGTCTACGATGCCTGTGATTGGCCAGAGCGCCCCACCGTGGGGACTGGTCGGACTTGATTGGCCAACGTATGAAGGAACATGAAAGTAAAGTCAGGCTAAAACACTTCACGCAATCAGCACTAGCTGAACATCATATCGAAACAGTTCATAACATTTTATTTG
>NC_046665.1:86584950-86598972 GCF_010883055.1 Belonocnema kinseyi
GCTTTCCGTTCTCCCGGATTTTTTTAAAAAAGACTTGATTGGCCAATCAAGTTCGACCAGTCCCCACGGTGGGGCGCTCTGGCCAATCACAGGCATCGTAGACAGTATACCTAAGAACATCATCAATGCTGATACCTCAGTTTCAGGACTGTCTCAGTTTCAGGTCAGCCCTGAAGATGTGAACTGCATTGTTCACGAAACGTCGGCAAACAATTCGTAGTTTTTTACACGAGTGAAACCCGAAATATCTCTTTTTATCAAAATGAATAATCGTGAAAGCATAAAATCTATCTCATAAGATTGTTCTAATTTTTTCTACAAGTAATAAGTGTTCCTATTGTTATTTATAAATTCAAATTTTAAGGATTTTTCTTAATTAGCAGGATTTTCTACAAGTTGTAGGAAAAATTCAATTCATTTGAAAATATATTTAAACGATTCGAAAAAATGTCAACAATGATTTTAAATTTGAAAAATATAAAACCACTTCTAGATTTCTCAATGTTTTGAAATAAATTTTTTAAGTTTTTGATGGATGCTTAAACTATTTAAAATGAAAATAATTTAACTTTTAATTTAAAAAATTGTTAATTAAAAAAAAATTATTTTTAATTTTTTAATTTGTCTAGCTTAAAATTACTTCAAAAATATCATTTTGAAAATTTTTAAAGTTCATTGCTTGATTCTTTAATTTAGAGTTTTGCAAATGATAACGTGGATTTATATTTTTGGAATTTAATCTGAATCTTTGAACTCTATAACTTATAAAAGTTCTAAATTTTGTTGTTTATCTGTATTTCATTAAAAAAATTTCAATTGAAAAGTGTTAGTACCTTCCATTTCATACGTGTAAATTTAATTTGTTATTTATTGCTTATTGCTTTAAATGGAAAAATGTTCAGAATAGAGTTCGTTTTTTTAAATTTCATTGATCGTGAAAAATGTTTGCGAACCGGGAAAAACCGTGAAATGACCGGCCGTTTTTTTCGTCGATTAAAACGGTCACCCTGTTTGTAAAAAATTCATTTTTGTTGTTGTTGAGAAGATTAATCTCTTTGGTAGGATACTTAACTATATTTTTTTTAAATTCTCTTCATTATTGGTTGAAAACTAATTTTGTTAACTAAAAATTTAACTTCCATTTTTGGTAGAAAATGTACCTCTTGATTAAAAATTCAACTATTTGATTGAAAATTCGTCTTTTTTGGTACAAAATTAATCTTTTTGTTTGAAATTTGACGTCTTTTGTAGAAAATCAATTTTTTAAGATTGATCATTTTGTTTAAAGTTTACTTCTTCGGTTGAAAATTGAACTGTTTGCTGAAAATTCGTTTCGTTTTTGGTTCAAGATTAAATTTAAATTAACTAAAAATTAAATCATTTCATTTTTGATCGAACATTTATCTCTTGTAGTGAAAAGTTCAATTATTTGATTAAAAATTTATCTTTTTTAGTTAAAAATTCAATTATTTTATTGAAAAATCATATTTTTTTGTTAGAATATTCAAAGTTTGTCTTTCTTAGTAGAAAATTATTCTTTTTGGTTGAAAAATCAAACACTTGGTTCAAATTTGACCTTCTTTTTGTTGAAAATTAATTTTTTTCAAGATTGATCGTTTTAGTTTAAAATTCACTTTTTTCGTTGAGAACTCATTTTTTTAAATTAAAACTACAACTACCAGTTTTGTTTGAAAATTCGACTAATTGGTTCAAAACTGATATTTTTTAGTGAAAAAATCAACGATATTTGTAAAAAATTAATATTTTTGGTTGAAATTTGAAACACTTGGTTGAAAGTTGACCTCCTTGTTGAAAATTCAGTTTTCGGTTTAAGATTCATCATTTTAGTCAAAAAATTCATCTATCTAGTTTAAAATTGATCTATGTTGAAAATTATTTTGTTTTCTCGGTTGCGAAATCATTTTTTGTAACGTAAAATTGAACATTGCGCTCGTTGATTAACAAATAATTCATTCTTTGAATGGTAAAAATTGAACTATTTGGTAAAAAATTAATGCATTTTGTTAGAAATTCTCCTTTTTCAGTTGAATTCAATCGGTTGAAAAATCGTTTTCCTATTCTAGAAAATTCGCTCTTTAAACTTAAAATATAACGATTATATTTGTTGTTAAAAACTTATCTTTTTTTGTAGAAAAGTCAACTATTTGGTTGAACTTTCTTGATTGAAACTGAACTTTCTTGTTGAAAATTCATCATCACCGGTTTGAAAGTCAACAATTTTCCAAAAAAATCGACCCCGCAGTTTGAAAAGTTAATTCATCTATCTGGTTGCATATTTATATAGTTTGTTCAAAATTCGTCTTTTGGTAGAAAATTAATCTTCTTGAATGAAAATTCATCTTTGTAGGTTGAAATTTCAACTATTTGTTTCAAAATTCATTTAATTTGCTTGAAATTTCAGCTATATGGGTAGTAATTAAATTTGTTAAAATTTAATTTTTTGTTGATGCAAATTTGTCTTTTTGGGCTAAAAATTCTTCTCTTTGGGTAGAAAATCGTTTTTGGTTGAAAATTAAATTATTTTGTTGGAAATGTAATATATTTAGGCTTGAAATCTCAAAAGTTTAAATAGTTTTATATTGAATTCAATATGGTATCAAAATTCATTTTATCAAAAAGAATTTTTTCCTCATTTTCGTGAATAATCCTCTTATTTCCCCTGATCTGAGAGCATTTTGGGCTGTGAAGTCTGATCTCAAATATTTCAATAATTTATGATCACATGATTACGTAGGCTGGGAAAAACCCATGAACATTATGAAATCTCGAAACATTGGTACTTTCCATTGGAGATTTATTGAAGAAAAATCTGTCAAAGAACGCTTACCATAATCGTAATTTTGCAGGTAAGCATTATTTATTTTCCAGAACTTATGTCCATTTTGTTGATTTATTTATATTTTAGTTCTTCATTTTAAGCCTACATTTTCAATTGAAAGATTTTTAGAATGGAGTTTTAAAGACTTAAATAATTAAACATTCTAAGCATTTTTATTTGGAAATTTGGAATAAAAAACGTTCTAAGTTGATCAACGGAAAATATAAATTAATTATTAGTTTTTAAAATCAAATTGTAATTCGAGTATTAAAAATGTAAAAATAATATTAATTTTACCAAATGATTCTCAATCAATTGAATCTGAAACAATGTACAGAATTTAGCGCTAAATTTAAACTGTTTCAATTCGAAAGCCTTATTAGTTAAATAAATGTAAACGCATGATTAAAACTTTATAAACTATTTTCAATTTTTAAATGATTGCAAATTAAAATATTCATAACTCAACTCTTTTATTACATTGAAAATCCTATTCAAATATTGTTTCAGTCTAAAATATAAAATTTCAACCCATTTTAATTTAAAAAATTAAATTAAGAAAATATTTCAAAATTATTTTTTAAAATTTGGTTTATAAATGAATAACAGTGGCATAATTATTAATTTAGAGCGACTTAAAATCGCAATTTCCAAGTCAAGAATTTTAATTCTAAAAACTTATTTCTAACAGCAATTCTGTTCTTAACTTCTTAACCAAGTGCTAAAAAAACATTATTGATAAGAAAATTTTAATTGTAAATGCTTTTTCAATATTGGGAAATAATTATATTCTTAAAATTTGTTGCAAAACTATAATTTATTAAAAATAATAATAGCAAAACAATTTAAAATTTGAACAGATTAAAATTTTGTTAACAAAATGTAGATTTTTGAACATTTTGAAATAAAATTTTAAAGCCTTTTTAGGATTTTGAAACGTTTTAAGGTAATTTAATTTTTCCTTAAGATTCCAGTGAAAATTTAAATCGATTATTCATTTTGAAAAATTAATTTTAAAAAATATTTTAAAATATTAAAAAATGTTAGAAAAACTTTGAATGAGTTGGAGAAATATTTAGAAGTTTTAAAATAAGATACAAAAATAATTTTGAACTGCAAAAAATGTCAACAACTTAAACAAAATTAGATTTTTGATGATTTCGAACCAAAATTTAGTAACTTGTTAAGCATTTTGAAAGATTTGAAGAGAGAAAAAAAAAATTCTACAGATATCTAGAGAAATTTTAAATTGTTTTTAATTTAATAAAAATTTTTGTTAAGAAAATAGTTAAAATGATTTCAAAACATTCCAAAAGATTTAAAAATTATGAATTAGAATCTGCAAGATTTTAAGGCAATTTTTTTAATTTTTCAGAAAAAAAATCGCAGAAAAATTTCAAATCATTTGAAAAAATATTTAGAAGTTTTTAAAAATAATTTTAATTTGAAATGATTTTCAAACAAATATTTCGGTTAGATAAATATTCATTAGTGGCTTGTACCAATATTGATAGAAGCCACTATTCGATAGATATTTAGCAGTTTAAAAAAATATTTTATGAATAATTCAAGTTAGTTTAAAAGATATTTAGGAATTTCAGAAGTTTTAAAGAGGTTAAAAACATTTTAAAATTTGGAAAAATTTCCGAAAATTTATTAAATATTTATCAATGTTTTCCAAGCATCAGACCATCCTAAATATCTTTGAAGCTGACTTAAGTTTTTTTTCTTAAATACGCTAAAATCCTATGAACAAAAAAATTCTTACAAATTTTCTAGATACTTTTTAGGCATATCTGAAATATTTAAGAATGTTTTTTTAATTTAAGAAATTTTTTTTAAAATCATGGGAAAAAATATGTATATAACCTTAAAGCAAGTAAATATAGAAAATTTAAAAAAAAAATTAATTTGCAAATGTTTGTTGAGGATTTAACGATTTTGTTGAAGATTCGTTTTTTATTTATTTATATAATTATTTATATTAATAAATGTATTTTTTCATTTCTATGATTATATTTTGGATCCAATTAATGATGGACATGATTCCAAATTTGGAATGAGAAAATTTAAATTCATAATTATTTAGTATCAAAAATGTTTTATTGTTAGCAATATATTCTCTTAATTATTTTAGCTCTATAATTCTTCCAAAATTGGAAGCCCTGCGATCATTAGGAAATTAAATCGGTCGCCATTCGTATTCTGAAGAAGGAGTTGCATAGCAATAGGTCAGTACTTTTGTTTTAAATTCAAATAACATTTTTTTTTTGTAATACTTACAAAGTTGATTATGTAATAATAATAAAAGTCAGATTTAATGATTATAAATAGGATCCAATTAATGACTAATGTGATTCCGAATTATGTATGATATTTGTCTATAAGAATTGTTAAGATTGATTTTTTTAAATCTGGATGCTTATATTTAATTATAAATTTCTCATTTGTAGTTGGGAAAGCCGGTTTGAATAATATGGCCTTCAAACAACGAAATTTCTAGGTAAATATTATTTGTCTTGAATTTATTTTTAAATTTAAATATATATTTTTTTAATTTCTATGATTATATCTTGGATCCAATTAATGATAAGCATGATTCCAAATTTCAAATGATAAAAAAACGAAAATTATAATGATTTAGTTTTTAAATCGTTTTATTATTTTCTAAAATATTCTCTCGATTATTTCAGCTCTAGATTCCTTCAAAAACTGGAAGTACTGTGATCGTTAGGAATAGAATCGCTAGTCATTCGAATTCTGAAGAATAGGTCAGTACTTTTATTTTAAAATCAAATACAATTTTTTGGCAATTCTTACAAAATTTATTATCTAATATTAACAACAGTCATATATAATGTTTATAAATAGGATCCAATTAATGATGAATGTGATTTCAAATTATGCATGATATATGTTTATAAAAGTTGCTATGATCGATGTGTTTATTTTAATATATATATATATTCTTTATATAATTATTTATTTATATTATATTTATATTATTAAATGTATTTTTTTTTATTTCTATGATCATATCTTGGATCCAATTAATGATGGACATGATTCCAAATTCAAAATGACAAAATCTGAACCTACAATGATTTATTATAAAAATTATTTTATTCATTAGGTCAGTACTTTTGTTTTAAATTCAAAGAAAATTTTTGGTAATATTGGATTAAATTGGATTATCTAATAAAAAAGGAACCGTCAGATTTAATGATTATAAATAGGATCCAATTAATGAGGAATGTGATTCCAAATTCTGTATGATATATGTCTATAAGAAATGCTAAGATTGATTTTTTTAAATTTGTATGTTTATATTTAATTATAAATTTCTCATTTCTAGTTGGAAAAGCCGGTTCGAATAATGTCGCCTTCAAGGAGCGAAATCTCGAGGTAAATATTATTTCTCTTGAATCATTATTTTAATTTAAATATATATTTTTTTTAATTGCTATGATTAAATCTTGGATCCAATTAATGATTGACATGATTCGAAATTCGGAATGAAAAAATAAAAGCATATAAATATGTAGTGTCAAAATTATTTTATTATTTTCAAATATATTCTCTTAAATATTTCAGCTTTATAATTCTTCCAAAACTGGAAGTTCTGAAATCTTTAGGAATGGAATCGGTAGCCATTCGAATTTGGAAGGCGTTGCACAAGATTAGGTCAGTTCTTTTGTTTTAAATTCAAATAAAATTTTTCGGTAATTCCTGCAAAGTTGATTATTTAATTTAAAAAACCGTCCGATTGAATGATTATAAATAGGATCCAATTAATGATAAATGTGATTCTGAAATCTGAATGATATACATCTATAAGAATTTCTATAATTAATTTTTTTTAATCTGGACATGTATCTGTAATTCGAAATTTATTGTTTCTAGTTGTAAAAGGCGATTCGAGTAATATTGCTTTCAAGCAACGAAATTTGGAGGTAAATATTATTTGTCTTGGATAATGATTTAGGATGTCTATTTTATTCGGAAAACCTAGAAAACATGGAATTGTCAGAAAATGAATCTTCATGGTTAAAAATGCATCTTTTTACTTGAAAATTAAATAGTTTGTGATTTTTTTCTCTGTCTCGGCGGAAAGATCAATTTAACTCATGTTGAAAAGTCGTCTTTTTGGTTGAATTCAATTATCTTTGATCAAAAATTAAAATGTTTTTGGGTTGAAATATCAACTATTTGGTTGAAGATTCACCATTCTAATTGAAAATTTATCTCTTTGGTTGGAAAATGATCTATTTTCTTGAACATTCATTTTTTTAAATTATGTTTTGTTAAATTAAAGTATAACTACTATTCTAATGGAATATTCTATCATTTTAGTTGAAAATTCATCTCTTTGGTTGAAAATTGACATTTTTCGTTTAAAATTCAACTATTTCTGTTGTGAATTTATCAATTTATTTGAAAAATATTTAGTTTGATTTAAAATTGATGTTTTTTAACTTAAGATTTATTTTTTCCATTTTTTCAATCAAAATTGATGTTTTTTACTTCAAAATTCAACTATTTGGTTCAAAAATGGTCTTTTTGAGCGTAAAATTCATGCTTTTTGTTGAAAAATCCTTTTTTTCTTTAGAGAATCACTCTTCTTCTTTAAAAATTCATCTTTTTAGTTGAACATCCAAGTATTCCAGTTAAATATTCATCATTTTAGTTAACAATTCTTTTTTTTTAATAAAACAGCTTGATTCAAAGTTAACCTCTTTTCTCAAAAATTCATCTTTTTGGTTTAAAATTTGTCTATTCCAATTGAAGATTCATCAATTTTTAGTTGAAAAATCATCGCTTTGATTAAACACTTTTTTTTGTGTGGAAAATTTTTTTTTAAACTGAAAATGTAAGTATGCAATTTTTAGTTGAAAAATGATATTTTCTAGTTCATAATTCAACGATTTGGTTGAAAATGTTCTCTTTTTCAGTTTAAAACTCCAGTTTTCATTGAAAATCCATGAATTTTGTTGAAAAATTGTCTTTTTGGTTAAAAACTCAACTATTTGGTTAAAAATTAATCTATCTTGTTGAAAATGCAATATTTGTACTTTTGATGTTAGGAATTTGACGTGGTTTAAATTGAATTTAGTATAATACCCACATTAATTTTACCTAAATATGTAGTGAATTTTAAGTATTAAAAGATAAAATAAAGATTTTTTTGAATTATTATTAAAATTTATGGACGCTAGAGACAATTTCAGGAAATGGTTAATTATGTTTTTAGTATTATTTAATTATTTCATTAGTCGATGGTGCTAATATATTTAAGGATATCTTGTAATATAATTCGTCAAAGATTTGTAAATTAAATTTATTAATTAAATCCCTTGAAACTCTAAAAAAACATTACGATTGTTTTAAAAAATGCGAAATATATAAATGGATTCGTACTGTGAAATATTATACTCGGGAAAAACTTGAGATGCCTCGAGAAAGCTTGGAATTGTCAAGTAATTTTTTTCCAGGATTTTAGTAGACACCCTGTCATTATTTTTATTTAAACCATTTTTTTTAATTACTATGATTATATTTTGGATCCAATTAATGATGAGCATGATTCCAAATTCGTAATGATAAGACAACTTATAATGATTTTTTGTCCAAATTATTTTATTCTTTAGTAATATATTCTCTTAATTATTTTAGATTTATAGTTCTTCTAAAACTGGAAGCACTGTTATCGTAAGGAATAGAATCGGTGGCCATTCGAATTCTGCAGGATTTCTTTAACACTCATAGGTCAGTACTTATATTTTAGAATCAAATACAATTTGTCGGTAATTCTTAAAAAATGTCTTATCTATAATATTAACAACGGTTAGATTAAATGATTATAAATAGGATCCAATTAATGAAAAATATGATTCCGAATTTTATATGATATATGTCTATGAGAATTTCTATGATTGATTTTTTAAAATGTGGATATTTATATTTAATTCGAAATTTCTAATTTTTAGTCGAAAAAGTCATTTCGAGTAATATCGCCGTATATCTGGAAAACTTGGAGGTAAATGTTATTTCTCTTATATCATTACTTTAATTTAAATATGTTTTTTTTTTAATTGCCATGATTATATCTTGGATCCAATTAATGATGGGCATGATTCCAAATTCGAAATGAGAAAATCTGTTTCTATAATTATTTACTGTCAACCTTATTTTATTTTTATTAATATATTCTCTTAATTATTTTAGTTTTAAAATTCATAACAAAAACTGGAAGCTCTGCGATTATTAAGAATGGAATCGTTAGCCATTCGAATTCTGAAGCTTTACACAAGAATAGGTCAGTACTTCTTTTTGTTGATAAAATAAATGTTGTGGATAATTATTGCGAAATTTATTATCTTACGCTGGACCGGCAAACCGGGAAGTGACCGGGAATTTGAGGAGACCAGGAAAACCGCGAAATGTCAGTGAATTTATTTTTTGATCGGGAATTTCAATCACCATATTGAAAATTTATAAACTATTCTCAATGTTAAAAGAACTTTAAAATAATATGCTTATATTTAAAGGCTTTTGTTGAATTAAAAATATTGTTTGAGTTGAAAATTTGATACTTTTAAACTAAGAAAAATAACAATTTTATAAAATTTAGAAATATTTTATTGTTGATATAAAATCATTCATTATGAATAAAATATTTTAAACTAAACAAGAAACTAACTTTGAACATTACGATTTTAATAGTTCTATTAAAAAAGAAAACTAAATTTACAAGTAAAATTATTAAATTTCCTAGAAAAAAATCGAATAAATTGAAGAGATATTTAGAAGGTCTGAAAAGATTAAAAATTTATTTAAAATTTGAAACGATTTCAATTCATTTAAACAAAGTGTCTACATACACCGACAAAATCCGGCTATTCTTACTGAAATTTTGGTGCAAATAGCACACGGCCCAAATTCAAACAAAATATAGATTTTTGCAGATATGGGAGAAAAATTGTATAAGCTTTTTAAGAATTATGAATGGCTTCAAAAGAACAAAAACATTTTTTTAAGGTTCTCAAGAAAATTTAAAATGACTTTATTCAAAAAATTTAATTTTAAGAGAATATTTAAACAGATTAAAAAAATTTCCAAAGTTGTAAAAAATGAATATGGAAGATTTGAAGGAAAAAATTTTATTTTGCAGGATTTAAAAAAAAGGAATATTTCGAATCATTTTTAAAGATGTCCAGAAGTTTTGAAACGATTCTAAAAGTTATGTAAAATTATAATAAGGTTTAAAAGAACATGTAGATGTTTCAAGATTTTGAAATACAATTTTGAAGCTTTTTAAAGATTTGTAAATTATTTTAAATTGAAATAATTTAACTGTTAATTGAAGAAGTTTTGAGATAATAACAAAAGTTTAATCGTTTAATTATAAATATTTCTAGCTTCAAATTGCTTCAAATGATTTTCAGCTCAGTTTCTATTACTTCAAATAGAAAATTTTTTATCTTTAGAGCTCAAATTTTTTAATTTTATTTACCATGAAAGATGCTTGTGAATATCCGGGTATTTTTTTATATGATTAAAACTGCCATCCTGGATTATCAAAATTGTACAACTCTAATATTTATTTATTATAAATAGGATCCAATTAAAGATAAAGGTGATTCTAAATTTTTGTTGATATATCTATTAGAATTGCTATGATTAATTTTTTTAAATCTGCACATTTATCTTTAATTCGAAATTTATCATTTGCGGGGTCATTTTTATATACCTGAAAAACCCTGGAAATGTTAGGCAGTTTTTCGAGGGCTTGCTTAATTCAAAATAAAATTTAATAGTAATTATTTGTTTTTATTTTGATTTCAATTTCTTTTTTTTTAGCTGAAAATATAATTATTTTTTTCGTTGAAAATTGATTTTAGTGAAAAATTCTAATATATGGTTGAATTTTCATAGTTGAAAATTCATCATTTTGCTTGAAAACTCAACAGTTTGTTTGCAATTTTTTCTCGGCCTCAACTGAAAAATCAATTTAAGTCATGTTAAAAAGTCGCCTTTTCGGTTGAATTCAACAGTTTTTCATTAAAAATTTAAATCTTCTTTGGTTGACACAACAACTACTTTGTTGAGGAGTCACCATTTTGATTGAAATTTCATCTCTGGTTGAAAAATTTGGTTAAAAATTCACCTATCTTGTTGAGAATGCAATATTTGTAATTGAAATGTGAAAAATTTCAAGGGGCTTAAATTGAACTTAATATAATATCTACATTAATTTTACTCTAGAGACAAACTCAAGAATTGGTTAATAATTATGTTTCCAGTATTACTTAATTATTCAACGGGGATAATATATTTAAAAATTTTTTAAATATAATTTGTCAAAGCTTTCTAAATTAAATATTATTTGAATCCCTAAAACCTAAAAAAAATTGCTTACAACAAAATCGCGAAACTGTATACACATTCCAAGTTGATTGTTTAAGGAGTTACACCACTGTAGAGCACGAAAAAATAGACATATTTTGGAATTTTTCTTTTTTGGCTCATAAAGAGATCAATCGAAATTTTTATAAAATGGGATTTATAGTACTAATAATAAAGCACAGAGCATATTATTTCGAAATTCGTTCATGACAAAATGGTGGCTGTGCAGCATTTCACCGTCATCGCCTTTTTAAGGTGTCCCGGCCGGAATCCTAACTCTCGAAATTTTTTACCTTGATCAAAAAACCAAAAAATTTTCGTTTCTATAGAACAACAGGAAGAGACGTACGTAGAAAATTTTCAACATATTGATTTTCCACGACATGGTGCACTTCTGAAAAAAAGTTTAAAATTTCATGAAAAAATCGTTACAAAATTGTTTATAAAAAAAAACTATTCGATATAACAAAAAATCCTTTTTTGCGTCACTGGAGACAGCAATTTTTAATATATTTAAAAAATTTTAGATCGATAGGTAAGAATTTGTTCGAGTAATATTTCCACCCAGTTTAAAAAGTGGTTTCGAGAAAAACGCGTTTAAAGTTTTAAGTACCCTAAAATCACCGAGGCATACCTGAGAGGCGTTGCAGCAGAATTCAAAATTTAGTCATTTAGACATTTTCTCCGTCCTTCACCTTTTAATATATTATTTTTAAGACCCTAAAACACCTTTTAAGTACAAAACCATTTATTTGAATTTTGAAGATTCTGAAGTGGTTTAACCCCTTAAATCAAGAGAGAATCTTAAGGGCATGTGACACAGCTAAATACCTATATTACCGGCCACAGTTTTTCAGTTCACTGAATGTTTTTTTGAACCTAAGAACTTTTTTTGTAAATAAAATATCGAGCTGAAACTTTGGGAAATGTATTAGAGTACAATAAAGTACGTTTAGGTACTGCATTTTGGTTGAAACTTCACTGAAAATTATTTCATCTTTTTTCTGAACCTCAACATTTTTTGAATGTTCGAACTTTTTTATACATAAAATATCGGTCTGAAACTTTGAGACATGCAAGAGCCGAAAGAAAACTACGTTTAAGTACAAAGCTTAATAATAAAAGATGTAAAAAAATATATTTCAACAATCAATTCCAACGGCATCAGCCGGTAACGTTGTACACGAAAAAACGAACCCTTTAGAGCCTCGTCTAGTGGCCGCCAGGTTTCGTATTTTCGTGTACAACGTTACCGGCTGATACCGTTGGAATTGATTGTTGAAATATATTTTTTTACATCTTTTATTATTAAGCTTTGTACTTAAACGTATTTTTCATTCGGCTCTTGCATTTCTTAAAGTTTGAGACCCAAATTTTATGTATAAAAAAAAGTGCGAACGTTCAAAAAATGTTGAGGTTCAGAAAAAAGATAAATAATTTTCAGTGAAGCTCCTACCAAAATGCAGTACCTAAACGTACTTTATTGTACTCTAATACATTTCCCAAAGTTTCAGCTCGATAGTTTATTTACAAAAAAAGTTCTTAGATTCAAAAAAAAATTCAGTGTACTGAAAAACTGTGGTCGGTAACATAGAAATTCAGCTGTGTCACATGCCCTTAAGGGCATGTGATACTTAGAAAATGGTCGATTTTACCAGTTTTAGGTTCCCCCGGCTTTTTTTCTAGAATAATAAATATTTTGTCTTAAAAATTTGGGAAATGATAGCGAACATGCTAACGGACGTTCCCACACACTTTTTTGTGGGTTAATTTTAAAAAGTTTTAATTTAGCAAAATTTGATTAATTTGCATAGCGCTTAGGAAATAGTACCGATTTTTTTAGTGTTAGATTCCCCCGGCTTTTTTTCTTGGATAAGAAATATTTTGCCTTCAAAATCTGGGAAATGATAGCGAACATGCTAACGGACGTCCCCACACACTTTCTTTTTTTGTTTTTTTATCGAAAAACTTTTGATATTGCTAACAACGTGCGTGTATATTTTGAGGTTATGTGTGTTACAATTCACCCGAGCGTTACTTCCAAACTACACAATATTTTTGGCCGAAAACTTTGGACTTACAAATAAACATAGTAACTAATCTCCCGGAACTAACCTTGTTTGCAGGCAATCAAAAAAGTTTATTTCATAAATAATTTCCAGATTATTGGAAAGGCAGAGATGAAAAACGACGTAACCTCAAAATAATGCATATGCATAAAACTTTTATTTAGCACAATACATTTTTTTTGTTATTATCCCTCAAAAAAGAGTCCGAGGACGTCCGTTATGATATTTTATACCATTTCCGAATTCAGTTTTTAAAAATTTTCATTTTTGTGGGAAAAAAGCCGGGAAAACTGCAAAAACTTTAGATTCCTAGAGAAAGCCTGGAATTGTCAGGTAATTTTTTTCCAGTATTAAGGGCATGTGACACAGCTAAATACCTATATTACCGTCCTCACTTTTTCCGTTCACTGAATGTTTTTTTTAACCTAAGAACTTTTTTTGTAGATAAAATATCGAGCTGAAACTTTGGGAAATGTATTAGAGTACAATAAAGTACGTTTAGGTACTGCATTTTGGTAGGAACTTCACTCAAAATTATTTCATCTTTTTTCTGAACCTCAACATTTTTTGAACGTTCGAACTTATTTTATACATAAAATATCGGTATCGAACTTTGAGAAATGCAAGAGCCGAAAGAAAACTACGTTTAAGTACAAAGCTTAATAATAATAGATGTAAAAAAATATATTTCAACAATCAATTCCAACG
>NC_046665.1:86599072-86601807 GCF_010883055.1 Belonocnema kinseyi
AATATTGAGGTTCAGAAAAAAGATTAAATAATTTTCAGTGAAGTTCCTACCAAAATGCAGTACCTAAACGTACTTTATTGTACTCTAATACATTTCCCAAAGGTACAGCTCGATATTTTATTTAGAAAAAAAGTTCTTAGATTCAAAAAAACATTCAGTGAACGGAAAAAGTGAGGTCGGTAATATAGGTATTTAGCTGTGTCACATGCCCTTAAGTAGACTCTTTGTCATTCTTTTTATTCATATCAATTGAATTGCTATGATTATATCTTGGATCCAATTCTAATAAAAAAAAACGTCAGATTTAATGATTATAAATAGGATCCAATTATTGAGGAATGTGATTCCAAATTCTGTATGATATATGTCTATAAGAAATGCTAAGATTGATGTTTTTAATCTGGTTGTTTATATTTAATTATAAATTTCTCATTTGCAGTTGGAAAAGCCGGTTCGAATAATATCGCCTTCAAGGAAAGAAATTTCGAGGTAAATATTATTTCTCTTGAATCATTATTTTAATTTAAATATATATATATATATTTAATTGTTATGATTAAATCTTGGATCCAATTAATGATTGACATGATTCGAAATTCGGAATGTAAAAATAAAAGCCTATAAATATTTAGTGTCAAAATTATTTTATTATTTTTCAATATATTCTCGTAAATATTTCAGCTTTATAATTCTTCCCAAACTGGAAGTTCTGTAATCTTTAGGAATGGAATCGGTAGCCATTCAAATTTGGAAGATGTTGCACAAGATTAGGTGAGTACTTTTGTTTTAAACTCAAATAAAATTTGTTTTGTAATTCCTGCAAAGTTGATTATCTAATTTAAAAAAATGTCAGATTTAATGATTATAAATAGGATCCAATTAATGACAAATGTGATTCCGAATTCTGTATGATTTCTGTCTATAAGACGTGCTAAGATTGATTTTTAAAAATCTGGTTATTTATATTTAATTCGAAAATTATTATTCCTAGTTGAAAAAGCTGGTTCGAATTACGTCGCTTCAAGCAACTAAATTCGGAGGTAAATATTATTTGTCTTGAAGTATTATTTTAATTTAAATACATTTTTTTCAATTTTCTATGATTATATCTTGGATCCAATTAATGATGGATATGATTCCATATTCAAAATGACAAAATCTGATTCTATAATTATTCATTATCAAAATTATTTTATTCATTAGTAATATATTCTCTTAATTATTTTAGCTTTATAATTCTTCAAAAACTGAAAGCACTGCGATCATTAGGAATGAAATCATTCGCCATCCGAATTCTGAAGAACGTGTTGCACAAGAATAGGTCAGTACTTTTGTTTTAAAATCAAATAAAATCATTTGATAATTCTTTAAAAAAATAATTATCTAATATTAGCAACCATCAGATTTAATGATTATAAATAGGATCCAATTAATGACAAATGTGATTCTGAATTCTGTATGATATATATCTAAAAGAATTTCTATGATTGATTTGTTTTTAAATCTTGACATTTATCTTTAATTCGAAATATAAAATTTATAGTTGGAAAGGCCATTTCGGATAATACCCCTTTCAAGCAGCGAAAATTTCGCGAGGTATGTAAATTTTATTTGTCTTGAGATATAATGCCGGGTGTCTACCCTATCTAGAAAACCTTGAATTGTCAGGGAGTTTCTCCAGAGCCTGCCTTATTGTTTTCAATTGCACATATAAAATTGAAGAACAATGATTTTTCGTTTGTAGAAGTAGCTTTATATTACAGTATTAAAGAATTTTTGTTGACAGATACGATTTTGATTTTAGTTTAAAATTAATTTTGTTAACTTAAAATTTAAGTTCTTTTTTTAGTTGATAATTGATTGTTTTAGCTTTTTACTACTGCATTTTTCTTTTAGAATTTATCTTTTCTAAAATAAAAGTGTAATTGTTTCAAAGTTAACTCGTTTGTTAATAATTATTTTTACATTTTTATCCTGATGAGAAGATATTGGTATTATGTAAAATTTCACTCTGTCGGTTTTTATCAAATATCCACGTTTTGAGACCCACTGAGTCAGAAAAAACGATTTTTACAAAGGTATTTATCTGTCTGTCTGTAGTCTGTATTCTGTAGGCACGATAACTTTAGAAAAATTGATCAGATTGGATTCTGCTTTGGCACACATTTTTAGAGCCTCAAAAGAAAGAACAAGTTCGTAAATCATCTATTTTGGATCAGAATTCAAAAAGTGAGCACATTTTCAAAACGTTTGAAGCCACCTTTTTTGAAGATTTCAAAATGTTATGAACGGTTATTCATAGTACTCAGAAACTCAAACAATTTATCCCTATGACTTTTTTCTATAAAAAGAAAATGATCAGAGTTACAGCATTTTCAAAATAAAAAAAAAAAAAATGAACATTGTAAGCCAAACAACACGTGGTAAGAAAAAAAATTCAAGAGAAGAAAAACGTTGCTTTTTGAAAGCCCTACAAGATTATGATAACAACTTTTTAAAGGGGGAGGGTCGGTAAGGCCGGTTTTTGGCCTAATTTATTTTTGGACCAAAAAATCTGAAAAAATCATGGTAGTATCTTATAAGTATCCCGAGTCGATTGCACGCTAAACGGACTAACCTCCACCCTCCAGCCACCCCTGCAAATATAGGAAACACCACTACCCACCAACTGTATTTTCGAGAGATTTGACACTCTTAAACATGTATTCTGAGGTTAGCTCGGGTTTACTATGGTT
>NC_046665.1:86601907-86618606 GCF_010883055.1 Belonocnema kinseyi
ACTCGGGATACTTATAAGATACTACCATGATTTTTTCAGATTTTTTGGTCCAAAAATAAATTAGGCCAAAAACCGGCCTTACCGACCCTCCCCCTTTTTTACTTTATAATTAATCACTTTTCGATAGGACGCGTAGTTGTTTTTACTTTTTAGTCGTAAAAACATTAAAATTAAAAAAATAAAAACATAAAAATGTTATGGACTAACGACACAAACTACGAAAAAAATTAGATAAAACTTGTTAATCCAAAAAAGAGCTATAATTTTGTATAGGGCAAGTAGTTTTTGCTTTAGTCGCAAAAAATAACATTCAAAATAAAAATATTAAATTTTTTTGAAAATACGACACAAGTACGTACTGAAATTAACAGACAACAGTTGTTCTCCCAAAAAGATCTATGCATTTATTATTAATCGTTTTTCGATAGGACGAAGTAAATTTTCTTTAATAGTAAAAAATACGATTAAAAATTTTAGAAAATGATAAAAACAAGGAAATAAGCATTACTATGATTCCATTTTTATGCATATTATGAATTGTAATGATATACATTTATTGAAATGATACATGTTTCAGAGCAGCTTTGAATACCATTTAAAGCAAAATAAGGAACAAATACAAAAATAATCATGATAAATACAATTTGCTTTTTATTTTGCAATTTTTTAATAAGTAATCCCTGGCAGGGTTACATAAAAAATGTATTACAATTGATATAAAAGTGTTGTGTGTCATGTAGAAAAGTTAACATGTTGGACAAAATCGAGTGTGAAGCACGAGATACGTGATGAGAATGTGTTCGTTAAAGCCAAAAGAGCTTTAACAAAAGATAGTTCAAAATCACAAAATTACAGTTGTCGGTTCGTTGACCTTTGATTTTAAATGGACTATGCACAGATGCGGGAGAAATGCAAAGACCGAGCGCGGAGTGCGATTGCCATTAGTCGCGTGCCGCAGGTGCGCTCAAACTCAAGCTAGGAAGCTCTATTAACAAAAGAGAATTCACAATCACAAAATTACAGTGGTGGATGATTTGAATCTTAATTTTAAAAGGTTTGCGCAAGAATGTGCGAAAATATAAAGATCGAGCGCGTAGCACAAGGTAAATACATAATCGAGCGCGAAGCGCGAGATAAATACATTCTCTAGCGCAAAGCGCGAGAAACGACAGTCGCGCGCCCTAGGCGCGCTTAAACTTGCAAGCCGCGCGTGTAGCGCGCGTTGGGAATGTGCCCGCGTGGCGGACAGATTTTTTTAATTGAAGATTCATCATTTTATTTAAAATTCATCTCGGGCTTAAAAATTATCTAATTCACTGATTTTTTAAAATTATATTCTTTACTAAAAATTTAACTACTACTCAGATTTAATATTCCATAAGTTTAGATGAAATTCATCTGTTTTGTTTAAAGATTAATTTTGTTAATTTCAAATTTAACAATTTAATTTTTTGGTTAAAAATTAATCTTCTTGATTGAAAATTCATATTTTTTGTTTAAAATTTAGTTGTTTTAGTCAAAGATTTATAATTTTAGTGTAAAATTTATCAGTTTTGTTGAAAATTAATTTTTTCAACTGAAAATCTAACTATGCCATTTTTTGTTGAAAACTGATATTTTTTTTAGTTCAAAATTCAACTATTTGGTAAAGAATTGGTCTTTCTTCGTTGAAAATACAACTAGTTTGTTCAAAATGCATGTATTTTGTCAAAAATTGGTCTTTTTTCGTGGAAAATTAATCTTCTTCGAAAATTCATCTTTTTGGTTGAAATTTCAAGTATTCCAATTGGTTAAAGTTAAACGCTTTTGTTAAAAAATCTTTTTTTTATTTATTAAACTCTTGTCTATTCCAGTTGAAAATTTATCATTTTAGTAGAAAAAAAGTCACTTTCGTTAAAATTTTTTTTTGCGGAAAATTATATTTGTTGAGCTGAAAATTGAGCCATGCCAATTTTTCGTTGATAACTGATATTTTTTAGTCCGAAATTCGATTATATGGTTTAAATTTGTTTTTTTTTTCAGTTGAAAAATTGTTGTTACATTATTTTCCAGGATTTGAGTAGACACCCTGTCGTTATTTTTTATTCAAACCATCTTGTTTAATTTTTATGATTATATCTTGGATCCAATTAATGATGAACTTGCTTCCAAATTCGATATGAGAAAATCTGAACTTATAATTATTTAGTATCAAAATTCTTTCATTTATTAGTAATATATTCTCTTAATTGTTTTAGACCTAAAATTCTTTAAAAACTGGAAACTCTGCGATCACAAGGAATGGAATCGATAGCCATTCGAATTCTGATGACGATGTTGCACAAAAATAGGTCAGTACTTTTTTTTGAAAATAAAATGAAATTTTTTGGTAATTCTCAAAAAAAAAATGATTATCCAATATTAAAAACTGTCAGATTTAATGATTATAAATAGGATCCAATTAATGACAAATGTGATTCTAAATTCTGTATGATATACATCTATAAAAATTGCTGATTGATTTGTTTTTAAATCTTGACATTTATCTTTCATTCGAAGTTTATCATTTTTAGTTGGAAAAGCTGTTTCGAATAACATCGTCTTCAAGCAAAGAAATTTTGAGGTAAATATTATTTATTTCTTGAATCATTATTTTAATTTAAATAATTTTTTTTTTAATTTGCTATGATTATATCTTGGATCCAATTAATGATTGACATGATTCCAAATTCGAAATGACCAATTCCAAACTTAAGATTGATTTTTCCTAGCATCTTCCTTATAGTTTAATCATTTATTATAATAATCATTTCTTTAGGTATATGTAACTTCAAAAACTGGAAGCAGTACTATGCCGCGAACTGATTACTAACCTAACCTATTTTCCAATTTTTAATGTGTAGCTTAAAATTACTTATAATTATATATTTTTGAAAATTTTTAAAGTTCATTCCTCAATTCTTTAATTTAGACTATTGAAAATGTTAACGTGGATTTATATTTTTTGAACTTAATCTGAATATTTGAACTCTACAATTGATAAATGTTCTAAATTTAGCAGTTTGTTTGCATTTCATTTAACATTGTTTAATTGAAAAGTGTTAGTACCTGCCATGTGGTACGTGTACATTTTTGAGCATTTGAATACACAATTTTTGAATTGAAAAACTTTAAACTTCAATTTTTAAAAGTTTGGAATTCAAGGGTTCCACTTTGAATGCTTTAGTTTGTCGTTTATTGTTTATTACTTTATATGGAAAATTTTTTAGAATATAGTATGATTTTTTAAATTTCATTGGCCGTGAAAAATGTTAGCGAACCGGGAAAAATCCGGGAATTTTTTTCTTCGATTAAAACGGCCACCCTGATTTTCTTCAATATATATTTTATTGGTTGAAGATTCATCATTCAAGTTGAAAGTTCATCTCTTTAGTTAAAAGCCGCTGAGAATTACTATGGATGCATTCACTATGGGTGTATTTATTTATGCTCATTTAATGAGCATTTGGCTTTCTCATAGATATCAAATGGACTTGCTTCCTCATAGGTATTAAATGAATTTGCACTCTCATAGAGGGAGGTTTTTTTCAATGGACTAGTTGACGTGTCTCGAAGACGCGAACAATTACATTAAATGTAGTATTGTTATATCCCTAACAAAAAAAAACCTCTTATAAAGAAGGTAAATCATTTTTGTTACACAATTTAAAAACGATATTGGTAGTTTCTGTTAGATTATGAAAGGTTCTTCAATTGGGCAATCGATACGTCCAGAAATCGCAAACAAATATATCATATATAATAAACATTACTGTTTTATTCCCAATATTAAAAAAACTTCCCTCATATCAATAAGATAGACAATATATTTTTCAATTTATAAATCAGCACTGCTAGAGCACAAGAGGTCATGAAAGGCGCGTTAATAGTTCATTCGACATGTCTCGAAGACGAGAACAAAAATGACAGATACAGTGCTGTAGTATTTCTAATAAGAGACGAAGTTGTTCTCACAGAAAAACTGGGGTTTCTATTGTAACCAATTTTTGGTCTCTACGAAGCTGCAACAAAAAGGAACCCCTCTTGCTGAAAAAAATCCGAAACTGTCGCAATTAAAATAAATATGATGACTTGATAAACATAATTGTTAAGTGGATCGTTTGTAAATGCGTCTTCATTTTTTTATTTTTTGTTTAAGGCTCCAAGGGAACCCTTCTGCGTCTTTATTTTGAAACGCTAAAGTTCTAAAAGATGCCAACTTTTATTTAAGTTGCAACTTCAGTGAACCCAAAATATATCCTGCGTTTATATAAATAGAATACAGAACTTTTTTTGAAACTTCGTAAATCGGTACTGAGGGGTCATAAAAAGTTCAACATTTGAATATCAAGAAAGTTAAAACATTTTTTTTTTTGACTTAATAAATTGTTACTGGTGAGTCATAAAAGATTCAGCAATAGGTCGATCAAAGCATTTTGAAGACGCAAAGAAATACACTACATATAGTATTGTTGTCATTTGATTACTAGAAATTTTTCCTTATATAAACAGAATGAAAACTTTTTTTTGAAACTTCATAAGTCGGTACTGGAGGGACATGAAAGGTTCAGCAATAGGTCGATCGAAGCATCATGAAGACACTGGCAAATACAATACACATTGGGTTGTTGTCATTTGAATATAAAAAAAGGTTTTCTCATGTAACCAGAATAAAATATAAATTTAATACTTTCACGATTATTCATTTTGATAGAAAGAGGTATTTCGGGTTCCAATAGTGTAGATAACTACGAATTTCGCCGACGTTTCGTGAACATTGCAGTTCGCCTCTTCAGGGCTAACCTGAAACTGAGGTATCAGGTCAGGTCAGGTTATGTTGTTCTTATGTGTACTCTCTACGATGCCTGTGATTGGCCAGACCGCCCCATCGCACAATGGGGCGAGATCTCGAAATCGTGGCAGTAATTCAAAGAATCGTTGTAATCGCATAAAATTTGGTATAAAGATGTTTTCGAGGTCGCTGATTCCGTATCTTATGTTAGAATTGTAAAAAATGGCGTATCCAATATGGTGGACCAAAACCCCGAAAAAAGTTTTAATTTACGCAAAATTTTATATTCGGGGGTTCTTATGGTCGCTCATTAACAATTAATAGCCAAAATTAGAAGAAGAAAAATGGCGGATCCAATATGACGGACTAAAAACCGAAAAAAGTTATATAATTTTTTTGGAACTGGGCATCTGGGGATTTTTATGGTGGCAGATCACGTATTTTCAGTCAAAATGAGACAAAACAAAATTGTTGATCCTGATTTATTTCTAAAATATACTAAATATGAATTAATTCACAATGTATATTAAATAAAAAATTGCGATATAGAAAAGTGTACATGTATCAAAACTCAATATACCAAATATATTTATTCATTCAATTATTTATTTATGCATTACGTAACGACGGTGACGCCAATACATAAATAATAAATAATTTGACATAAATGACATTCTCGTAGTATAAACATGATAAATGTGTATTGATAAATATACAATCAATAAAAAGTAGTAAATATGTAAAATTCAAGTATTTACGATAGACAGGCGCTACAGTTAAAGTTATAATAATACACAAGTAAAAGATATTGACTATTATTGAATTAAAATACATGCATATGAAATGTAGACAAATCATCATTGTATTATGATATTAACACAATAAAATTGAGAAAAATACAATTTAAAGTTATGACTCTTCTTCGCTGTCAATTGCTACAGTTGAATCGAGTGACTGCCTGGAAACATCTGAAGTATTTCATTAATCATTTGATTATAATAATTTTTAGTCAATTTAACAAATTATATTGGATAGCACATTTTCATTATTAAATTTCACCTACTTGCTCTAAACGAGCGATAATCCATAATAACATAATCAATTATACTGTCTATTTGTTGCAATTTTTTGTTTATAACAAATAACTTCACATATCAAAAAAATTGTTTTCTTTTTTCGATCCTTTCATTTCGCCCCACTGCGCACTAGACTGTTAGAAATGTTCGGAAAATTCCCACACATTTTAGATACAAAAGGAACGAAAATTTACGAAATTAGGTTGCTGAAAATGAAATTCCGTAACTTTGATAGTAAATTTACTAAATTTTTATTTAACTTCAGAAGCGGCTTCTAAAAATTGCGTAAATTTTCCTAAAATTCCTAAATGGCAACAGAAATAGCAGTTATCGAGACGTAAAGAAATGCGCAGTTGCATGCGCACTCCTGGATTCTGGGGCGCGTGCGGCTAGCAGACGAAGCATGGAGGATCAGTATTGGTGGTAATCGGCGTGTTCGAAAAATGTTGTTGATTTGTTACGAAAAGGGGGCATTTTATTCTCGAATATACATTTTCGGAACATGACACGCTGAACAAACCTAGTGAGTAAAAACGAACCTGGCTAACAACAGTTTTTTTTTAATTAAGGGATTTTTATTGGTAAGGAAATCTGTCAAGTAGAATAATTTTAAAATTTTTTCAATTTTAATTTTAAATTATTTTATTTTGTTTATAAAATATTTTCGATTAAAAAAGTTACAAGTTTAGGATTTTGTTCTTTGAATAATGTGGTCAGGGAAAGCGAGAAATTGGTCCCTTGATAGCTTATTTACTAGGGCCGGAAAGATAGATGAGGAATTAAATAGACGCATAAACGAAGGTAAGAAGGTCATTGGTAGAGCAGGTCCTCTTATCAGAAGTAAAAATATATCAAATAAAGCTAAAAGATAAGAGTAAAATTAACGCAATTGTCATGAGATTCATGCGCATAATATGCGGGAAAACTGATGGACAAAGTAAGTAACGAGATTTTGGGGATTCAATAGTAAGTAAAAAAATAAAACAAGGAAAGCACAAAGTAAATAACAATTAACAAGTTTATTGGATGAGAAAAAAAGTATAAATTTGGCAATGCGGGGGTACGACACGGTTCACGGTCAAGTGCGTACTGTCTTGTCCATGATCTAATAAATACATGGTCTAGCCACGCGCAAGTAAAAAAAACCGAACCAATAAGGACCCACCGCTTAATTTCTCCATCTTGGATAAGAAAAACGGCAAACTTAAGGGATTTTAAAATGCAAAATGTCAGAATAAAAATTTCTTGTACTTTTCAGGTGTATAAATATTTCAATCATTATAAAATGTATTAAAATAATGTTGAAGGTCGTTAAAGGAAAATACGGATTAAGTATAATTTTAGGTTATGTGTTTCATAACTTCTTTCTGCTGACAAAAAATGACGTATCTGTGTCAAATAAAATGAAATTGAAGTCAAGTGGGAAAGTTCTGACTAAAGAAAATTATATAATGCAGTGCAGGTTGGCCGCTGGATCGGGAAACCTGGAAAACCGGGAAATTACAGTGAATTTATTTTTTGACCGCGAATGTTACAAAATTCGTATAATAAAAATTTTACCCAACTTTGATTTCAACTGTTTTTTTTTTAAATTTCCTAAATTGTGATTTTTATAGATTATTATACCATTTAGTTTAGAATACCTAATTCGAAAATCTGTCACTTTAAAAATCTTCCAGTTAAATTTTTTTATTTTTCCGCATACATTTTAATTGAAGAATTTTAAAATGTAGTTTTAGAGGTTAAAAAAATTAAAAATTACAAGTTTTTAAAATCGAAGATTTTTTTATAAAGAACTAGGTGACCGTTAGATTGGGAAACCAAGAATTTTGCGAATTTTCAGAAGAAAAATCTGCCCATGCTATATTTTAACAGTTTTAAAAATAATGAATGTGCAGTTTTGAGAATTTAAACAATTAAAAATTAAAAGTATTTAAAGCTGAAACTTTTTGATAAAGAACAGTTTTATTTTATCAAATGTAAATATTAAATAAATAAACTATTTAAAAAATGGATCTGTACTCATGATTTATCAATAATATATTTTTCATTCATAGTTTTAGGTATTCCTTTATATATTTTTTTATATTAAATTTAATAAATAAATTTATTAATATGTTACTTCTATTAATGTTTTCAGCCATTAAAAAATGTAAACGTGTGTTTGACTATTTTCCACTTAAAAATAAATCCATAATAATATAGTCATAATTATATTAAAAATATTGTGAGTCTAAATTATTTAATTTTTAACCCATTTAATTTGAAATTTCTTAATGTACAAAAAGAATAAGTATTTAATATTTAGCAATATTTCACTGTTCATTTAAGACGAATAAATTTAAACTAAATATTGAAAAGAAAACAATTTGAAACTGAATTGTTTTACATAGGAAGCTTTGAATCTTTAGATTTTCAAAGAACTTTTGATTTTTTAGCGTTACAATTTTAATTGTTCTATTTAAAAAGTGTTTAATTTATAAGTGACATTGTTAAATTTTGACGCATAAATAACAATTGAACACTTATTATTTGTACACAAAATTTTAGTAATTTTAAGAGATATGTCGAAGTTTTGAAAAGATTCAAAATTAATGGCAACCTTGGTATTATTTCAAGTAATTTAAACGAAGTGTCTTAATTGATTTTCCTATAACAGTTCGCCGTACAGTCTTACGCGTCAAACTCAAACTGCGCGGTCAAACTAAGAAAATGGTGGAATTAAGCGGTTGCGTTACTTGAACGAAACAGGGCCCTCAAGTGGCTAGACCATGTATTTGTTAGATCATGGTCTTATCTCTCGAGGGACATACACGTCACAGGGTGAAGCGTCCCTGATAGAAGAACAAGATTTGGGCCTGATAACTGTTGCCCCTTTCGGCCGGTAACCAAAAGCTACATTTTATAATTATGCCAAAGTTGAGAGAAGCATGCAAATACGCTTTGGTAATGTGTGGCTTGACGCCACAGAGATAATTCTAAAAGAATGTAGTGCAGAAGAGACGCTAGTAGACACATGGGAAAGAAATTGGTTAAGATGGTTCGGGCATGTTGAGAGAATGCCAAATGAACGACAAATAGTTACTACAAAGAGTGTCAGAGTGAATGACGCTTGAAACAAAAGACCTTGGCCACTAATGGACCCAAGTGGGGAACCTTACATAACGACTTTGTGAGGATCTTCACTTGAAGTGATTGCTCGAGAGATTAATCAGCAACCTGGGTCGGAGCAGTGTTGCGGAACGAACGTGTTATTTACATAAATAACACGAAAATTCCGGATCAATCTGAAAAATCTCTATCCCTTCCACACACTACTCCTTTCCCCACCGAGTGAGTCACGCCTACCCCGAAAGGGAAATGGCTTAATGGTCAGTGGTAAATTAGAGAAAATTAAAAATGTCTTGCGGTAACCCTAGTATAATATTCTTGTTATTGCTTAATTTGCCTTGTATTTATATTTATTTTTCTGCAGTGGCTTTCTACACAATATTACCGCTTTAGTTATAAATTTTATTAATTGTTTGAAAATTCATCAATTTTGTTGAAAAGACATACTTTCTGGGTGAAAATTGAATTTTTGTATTGAAAATTCAACTAGTTTCATAGAAAATTGACTTACTTTTTGAGTCTCATATTTCAGTGCTGAAAAGTCAAACAAAAATCATGTTTGGTTGAAAATGGGACTATATTTCGAAAATTTGTCTTTCAATTAAAAAAAATTAATCTATTTTAATAGAAATTGCATCTTTCTTTGATAAAAATGCAACGGTTTGGTTTAAAATTGAAGAATTTTGTATTAAAGTATTTTTTCTTCTTTATTAAAAATTCAACTTTTTGTTGAAAATTCATATTTTTGGGTAGAAAATGCAGTTATTCTCATAGACAATTTTTTTCTCATTTAAAACACATATTTTTATGCCGAAAAGTGAAAATGAAATCTTTTTTGGATAAAAATTCAACTATTTGTTTTGATTATTTGTCTTTGATTTAAGAATTCATTTATTTTAGTAGACATGAAATCTTTCTTGGATCAAAATACAACTGTTTTTATAAAAATTCCACCATTTTTTCTAAAAAGTTCCCCTTTTTTATTAAAATTTTAACTGTTTCATTGAAACATGGTATTTTTTTATTAAAAAATCAAGTATTATTTTCGTGGAAGATTTAATTCTTGTGGAAAACGTATATTTTGATTTTAAAATGTCAAAATAAAGTTTATTTCGGATGAAGATTTAATTATTTTTTTCATTTGTATTTTTGATTTAAAAATGTATCCGTTTTAGTAGAAATTTAATCTTTTCAAGAAATTATTTTTTTAGACAACATTCGTATTTTAGTTGAAAGTGAATTTCTTTGGTTGAAGGTTTAGCTATTTTGCTACGCATTAATTTTTTTGCTAAAGTTATATTTTCTGGTTGAAAATTAAATTTTTTACAAAAAAAATTACATACGAATATTACTTATAAAAAATAAAATGACATTTTGTATACATTTTGTGAGTCAATTTCTCTAAACATGGAATGTATAGAGACATTATTGTTTGTTCATCAATTTTAATATAAATTTGCAGTATATAATTGTTTTGAAAATACAAATAAAAGTAAGACTTTATACGAACAAAGTTTATATGTAAATAACTATGTTATATAATATACTGAATATTTAAAATTTCAAAAAAATTCTTATCATAAAAGATGGGCTTTGATGATATATTGAATGGAATGAGTGTACATGTAACATATATACGTAAGAAGTGGTTAGTCTTAACTTCAGTTAAAATTTCTTCCTATTATTATTCTTAGGACAAATATAGACTTAATTTTATATATTAAAATCAGGGATTCGAACGAAGTTAAGGGGCATTTTTGGATATTTGCTAATTATTTCGAAAATTTTAAAATAATTTGGCTAAAAACTAAGCTTAGTCTAAAAAATTATAAAAACATAATGAGTCTACGAAGGCACAATATCAAAATTATTTGTCAATCGTATTTTATATAAAAAAGAACGTAAAGGACGTAATGAAACTTTCGTTACGTTCCTTTTTTTTTCTTTCCACATAAAACTTTGAGGAAACACAAATTTGACAATGTGCCTCCGTAGCTGCATTATTTTTTAATGACTTTTCATACTTAGCATTATTTTCAAGTAAATTATATGGAATTTTAAGAAATCATTGGAAAATATCTGACAATTCCCCTTAATTTCGTTCGAATTCCTGATGAAAATAATGAACTAACAAAAATTTTTTAACCTGAACCGTTGCTGAAATTTCTGTTACAGTTTCGGAAAATTTAGAAACGGTTTCTGCATAAACCTTTAGTGACGCGTCTCTGAAAATTCCTACAGAGATTTCTATCAGTGTATGACAGTTGATGAAAAAATAAGATTTTTTACACTTTATAAGTTGTCATGATTTTTAATGAAAATACTTTAAAGATCTTTTTTGTATATTTTTACATAAAAAAATGTATAACTCAAAAAGTATGCTGTCAAAGAACCTTTTTTTATCGAAAGTTAGATAAAGAATATGAAACAAATTTTGTCTGAGGCAAAAATGATAATTTTTTACTTTTTTTCAAGAATTACTTTGTTTAAACAATCGCAAAACAGGTATTGGCATTTCTTTGCAGCTAGATCTTGTTTATTTTATTAGATATATATGTACCCAGTGGGCACAACATTTTTTAACGTAACTGGAACGTCCCAAAAATGTTTCTTGGACATACAAGTCAAAAGACGTCCTTTGAACGTTTTAAAAACTATCCCAAGTCAGACCAAATAGTGTTCTAAAAACGTTTTATGTTCGAACTAAGTCTTTAAAACGTCTCTGGAACATTGTATGTTCATGGAACGTTACATGGACTTACTTAGGACATTTTTAAGCCGTTCTAAAGATGTTCTTCAACGCTTGTGCCCACTAGGTAGGCTAACAACTGAAATAAACTTCATGACTGGATTGTGATGGATTCATAAACTTTTCTATTCTTTTTGCGAATTTTCCGATGCGATTTTCTGAAATTTTTAATTTTGTATAAACAATATTTAATAATAAATTACATACTTACAATAAATATTATCATTTACAAAGTTCTCAATGATCCACATACCTGCACCTGAAGACTCCATTTCGCAGATTTGTATTTCCTTGACTCTGACACTTTTTACAGGTTTCTAAATACAATACTGTTTTTCGGCCTTTCTGCGTACGACCTTCTACCTGTCGAGCGCTCACTTTACAACTACAATACACGCACAAGTAGAAATCTCCGAGCACTCCCGACAGCGGATTTGGACTCCTAAATATCCCTGTACCTGACCTAATGTTTCCAATTCCCGTTAGTGACACTTAAATTTTTGGGTTTTCTGCCACGATTTTGGGATTTCACCCCACTGTGCACCATGGGGACTGGAAGAACTTGATTAGTCAATCAAGCATTTTTTTAATCCGGGAGGACGGAAAGCCAAAACGGATTGGTATTATATCCATTGTCCCTATTGATGTTATTAGGGTTTTTTAAGATTTCAATTGCTTCTTTATGTTTTCTTGGAAAGATATTGTGTGTTTTTGTGCTGACGGTTGTTTTGTCAAATAAAATGTTATGTCCCGTTTCGATATAATGCTCAGCTAGTGCTGATTGCGTGAAATGTTTTAGCTTGGCTTTACTCTTATGTTCCTTTATACGTTGACTCATCGCTCTCCCGGTTTCTCCAAAATTGACTTTGCCACAAGAATAAGGGATTTTATATAGTCCCGGATCAGGCAGGGGTGCCTTTTTGTCTTTAGGGTTATTTAGTACTTGTTCTAATTTCACTGGTGGTTTAAATATGGTTTGGATTTTCTGTTTGTTGAGAATCCTTCCTATTTATTCTGTGACACCTCAGATGTAGTGTAGAATAGTGGTAGTTTTTCTCTTTGTTTAGTAGGTTGTGTTGAATTGTTGTTACGAGTGTATTTTCTTATTGCTTTATCAATTTGTTTGTTTGTGTAGTCTTTCTGTATTAGAATTTGTTTAACGTTTTGTAATCTTTATCTATTATGGAGACAGCTCTGTGTACAAGGGAGTTGCTGACCGATTGTTTTTGAAATGGCTCTTGGTGGGAAGAGGCATGTATGGGTGGGTTTTCTGTAAACTTCATGTTCTCATGTGTTATCAGATCTTTTGTAGCGAAACCAAAATTTCGGTTTAAGCTTGGATTGGTTGATGATTCTAATTTCTAAATGTTCCATAAAGACGTTGGCTATTACAGGTGAAATTGGGGATGCCATATCAAATGTATGGGCTCAGAAGGGAAGTGTGTAAAAGATTTAATAATATCAATTGTATCAGCGATTGGTATCTTCGTAAAGAGAGATACTATGTCGAAACTCACTATGATGTCTTTGGGTTGAATGTGAATCTGTTGTATCTTTTAGATAAAGTCAAATGAATTTTTTTCGTGAGTGATAGAGTTTTCTGTAAAAGGTTTTAGTTCTGGAACGAGGAAGCATGCTAGTTTGTAAGTTGATAAATTTATTGCCCTGAAGATCGGTCTGAGTGGAATGTTATTTTTGTGGATTTTCGGGAGCTCGTAAAGTCTTGGAGAGATGGGATTAATAGGTATTAATTTAGATATTGTTTGGCTGTCATGTTTAGAATCTTTAAGAAGGGGTTTTGTTTTGCTGAATATGGTTTTTGTGTGGTCCTTTTTAAGTTTTTGGTGTGTATCGTCAGTTAGTAGGTCCATGATTTTGTTGTTATAGTCTTCTTTATTCATTATTACTGTTGTGTTACTTTTGTCTGTGGACAGTGCCGAAGATTTTTTTTTTAATTTTAGGGATTAAAAATTATATTCCACATAATAAATTGCATAGCATTTTATATTAGAAGATACTATATATTAAAAGATGCGAATAGTTTATATTTTTGCAATAATCTTGCAGTTTTCTTTATCGAAGCTTCTTTTCTGGAAACAATAGGCTATGGAAATATTATTACGAATGTATTGTTAACATTATTTTAACAAATTATTACAGTTATAATATAAGTATCCTTACAGTGTTCTTGTTTTTTTCTTACGTGTTCACGTAAACTTCTTTTTTACTTATTGAATTGCATCTTAGGAAAATTAGCATTGACAAAGGGCGGCCTTTCTATTGAGTAGCCTAGGGCGGCGTCAAAGGTAAATCCAGGGTCTGTCCGCGGGTAATATTATGATTTGTTTATCCCGATTGAGTTTTTAAGTGCGTTTTTTTTTCTTGTTTTGTTAAGTTGGAGGAGGGAACTTGAGCTTGCCGTAAAATGTTGGCCGTCTTACGTCG
The DNA here is from genome assembly GCF_010883055.1 of Belonocnema kinseyi. Lineage (NCBI taxonomy): Eukaryota > Metazoa > Arthropoda > Insecta > Hymenoptera > Cynipidae > Belonocnema > Belonocnema kinseyi. Next base: position 86,616,099 of record NC_046665.1, read on the forward strand.
GATGTCATTCGCTTTTTCGGGTGGAAGGGTATATATTGTAGATTCCAAATTGCTGATATCTTCTTTGGAGATTTTGGAAGGAGCTTTTACTGTATCAGTCGTGTTTGCCTTGCTGAAAGTAATTGGTCTTTTTTTTTTCTTTTTTTTTTTAGAGAAAGTTCTTTAATCCGTTCGGATTAGTCAAAATATATGCGATCCAATGTAGACCATAGGTCAAATCTGAGGGTGTTTGATAGGGAAAAAAGGGTAAACTGAATCAAATATTTTGTTGGTACTTCATAAATCGGAACTGGTGAATCATAAAAGTTTCAGCAATAGGACGTTCAAAGCATCTTGAAGACACAAACAAATACACTACATATAGTATTGTTGTCATTTGATTACAAGAAGGTTTTTCTTATATAAACAGAATAAAACCTGTTTGTTTTTTAAACTTCATAAATCGGTACTGGAGGGACATGAAAGGTTCAACAATAGGTCGATCGATGTGTTTTGAAGGCAGGAACAAATACACTATACATAATATTGTTGTCATTTGAACATCAAGAAAGTTTTTCTTATATAAACAGAATAAATTTTTGTTTGAAACTTCATAAATCGGTACTGAGGGGCCATAAAAGGTTCAGCAATAGATTGATCGAAGCATCTCGATGACGCGAACAAATAGACTGGTTATCGTATTCTTGTATTTTGAAAGTTATCAAAGTTTTTCTCATTTCAATAAGGTAAAATTATCTTTAAATGTGAACAAAAAAAAGTTTCCCAATTGCCGATATAGCTCAAAATCCAATCAGATTTGGATATCTATCGGAGCTACAATGCGACCAAATTTCATAATCGTAGCATATTTACTTTTCGAGATATGACGAAACAGACTGAAGTCAGACACACACACATTATATCGAAATACGTATAAAAAATTGGTCTGACAAGTTAGGTGATTACAAACCTCCCTTTACGAGGAAGCAGAATGAACTATTTGTTTGAACATTTATCTTCTTGAGTTAAAAATTAATTTTTTACATTCTCATCTATAATGAGAAGGCATTAGTTTTATGCGAAAAATCATTTTCGCGGATTTCACCAAATGTCGACGTTTTGAGGCCCGCTGAGTCAGAAAAACAGGTTTTTGCGCCGGTGTCTGTCTATCTGTCTGTCTGTCCGGCTTCGTCGTTGTAGTTTCTGTCGTCGTTGTCTGTATAACTGATAAATTTCGAAAGAATAGTGCGATTGGATTGTGCTTTGGCGCACAGAGGGATGAAAAAGAAAGATCGAGTTCGTGAACCAGTCATTTTTGATAAAAATTCAAAAATTTAGAGCTTTTTCAACATTTTTGAGACCACGCTTTTTCAAAATTTTACAATTTTATCGACATTACACTAAAATATGAACAATTTATCCCAATGTTTTTTTTATATAAAATAAAAATGACCAAAGTTAGAGGATTTTCAGAATCCAAAAGACCAAACGAAAATGGACATTTGAAGCAAAATAAAGCATGATATGGGAAAAATTCAAGAGGAGAAAAACTTTTTTTTTTAAAGCCCTACATTATTCTTTCATTAACTTTTAAAATATCGTTTTAAAAAATCGAAAATTAAAATTTTGATCGCACAAAAAATAATGAATTATTACATTCTCATCTATAATGAGAAGGTATTAGTTTTATGCGAAAAATCACTTTCGCGGATTTCATCAAATGACGTTTTGAGGCCCCCTGAGTCAGAAAAACAAGTTTTTAGATCGATGTTTGTCTGTCTGTCCGACGTCGTCGTTGTTATTGTTATTATTGTTGCTGTCTGTATACCGGATAACTTTCGAAAGAATAGTCGGATTTGATTGTGCTTTGACACACAGTTTAAGGGACGAAAAAGAAAGAGTTCGTTATCCAGCCATTTTTGATCAAAATTCATAAAATTGGAACAAAGCAAGGTACGAAAAGAGATAGATCAACAAAAAGTGTTTGTGTTTTATTGATAAAAAACATAATTCAAAATAAAGAAAATTAAATTTCTGTACAAATGATACAAGCTATGAGAATAAATAAGACAAAATTCATTCATCCAAAAAAATTTATGAATTTTTTACGAATATTTTTTTGTTAGAAAGCGTAGTTTTGATTTAATCATGAATAACGAGATAAAAAAAATAAATGAAAACAAGGCAATAAGAATAAATATGTTTTAATTTCCATGCCAATTATGGATTGTAATAATATCATATTATTGAAATGATAAATGTTTCAGCGCAGCCAAGAATAAAATTTAATATGAAATAAAAAACAAATATTAAAGTAATCATGATAAATACAATTGGTACTTTATTTTTTAATATCTAAATAAGCAATCATAGGCAGAGTTACTTAAAAAATATATTATATTTTATATAAATGTGTTGAGCATAATGTATGTTTAGTCTTAACACCTAAAATTATTTATTTTATATTGTTGTCTATTTAAATCATTTAAACTCTTCTTTGCTGTGAAACTATATTACTCTTTTAATCTT
>NC_046665.1:86618706-86658122 GCF_010883055.1 Belonocnema kinseyi
ACGGCATCAGTTCTCCCAACTTACCAAATTTTCCCATTTTCGCACCCTGTCTTTTGCTTCCTCAAAAATAGTAATTCATTACTTGCCGTCGGTCGTCTCGTACCAATCTTTGTTAAAACCTTCGCTTGTCCGTCACTTTGTACAAACTTCAATAAAAACATACAGTCCACCTAACCTTTGCTAGTATGTATATATGTACATTTCTTTTAAAATATATGTATTAAAGATACAAGCCTTCGTTCGTGTTTTATTTACCAAAATCTTAGCAATTCGATAAATTAAAGTGAGCAAAAACAATGTAAAAAAGTTGAAATTTTGGACAAAATCGAGTGCGAAGCACGAGATACGTGATGAGAATGTGTTCGTTAAAGCCGAAAGAGCTTTAACAAAAGAGAGTTCACAATCTCAAAATTACAGTTGTCGAGACTTTGACCTTTGATTTTTAAAAGTCTGTACACGAATGCGAGAGAAATGCAAAGACCGAGCACGGAGTGCGAGAGCCATCAGTCGCGCGCCGTAGGTGCGCTCAAACTCTCGAACTACATTCTTTTAACATTAGAGAATTCATAATCATAAAAATTACAGTGGTGAATGTCTTGAATTTTAATTTTAAAAGGTTTGCGCAAGAATGTGCGAAAAATACAGATACGGCGGGCAGATTTTGTAACTGAAAATGTACCTAGAACTGTTTTTGTTAAAAATTGATCTTTTTTGGTTAAAGATTCGTGTATTTGATTGAAAAGTCTTATTTTTGGTAGAAAATTAATCTTCGCAGGTGACAATCTTTTTGGTTGAAAGATAATCTGCTTCATTACAACTTCATTCTTCTGGTCAAAGATTCATCTCTTTAGCGGAAAAAATTACTCTTTTCTCGAGAATTTGGTTCGTGTTGAATAATATATTTTTCCTGCAATAATTTTTTTTGAAAGAAGTTATTCTTCTTCATTCCCCTAGCTTTTTCTGTTTTCGAGAGCATTTTGGGCTGTCAAGTCTGTGATTATAAAGAATATTTAATTAATGACAAATGTGATTTTGAATTCTATATGATATCTCCTTAAAACTTGCTATGCTAAAAGTTGCAAAAGTATATACCTTTGTTTTTAATTAAAATTTTATCATTTTAAGTTGGAAATGATTGAAATAATTTGACAAGCTCCTGATAACCAATTTCAATCAAGATAAGCACCTCGGTTACAAAAGCGAGATCAATAACAGACGCGAATTCATTTTTTTGGTTCAAAATTCAACTATACTGGCTTGAATTTTGATGAAAATGTAGTTGTTGTTTTTATTGTTGTTGAAGATTCATCTCTTTAGTAGAAAATTCATCTCCTTGGTTGAAAATCGAACTACTTTGTTGAAAGTTCGTCTTCTTCGGTTGAATTCAACTGTTTTTGTTTTAAAAGAAAAATCTTTTTATATTTAATTTTTTTACGTCGTAACAATTTCACATGTTTTTCATTTCTAATTTTAAGATATTTCCAAAATTATAGTCTCTCTTCAGATATTATATTTTCTCAATTTTATGAAGGAGCAGTTAATGCCTGCTTCATATTTTCAACCATAACCAAGCAGATGTTCCGTAATGGGCAATTCGGCTCTACAATCTAAGGAATTTGTACTTTCGAAAATTTCTAGCTTTAAAACTTAATCCTTGATTTACACCTTTACTGGCCGAATGCTTGTTACCCTCTCTTAACGAAGCTCAGATACACTCTGGCTTCCGTAACGAAAATTTGTCTTCCTTCTATGCATTTCCAATAAACATATTTTTATTGTTGTGTTATCAATTCAAGTGTTTTAATCCTTAGATAAAGCAACCTATATCTTTTAATTTTATTTTATCAATTCTCTCTAAACATTTTAGTCCTTCGAGTTGCGGATGATCTAACGAGCGTGTTTTATAATCGCAAAGTACCGCGTAGATCATTGACTTTCTTTGACTATCATTGATTCAAAAAGACAGTGAACTTTAGAGTGGACATCAACTTCAGTGAGTTATGTGAAGTGCGAAATGACAATCACATTTCATGAGTGATCTTTCGACGACACACACTGCAGTGAATTTCAGATATTCACAAGTGATAAAACAGAACCATTTTAGTGAAGTTTCAATCTTTACAGTTAATTTTAAAGTGAATATCCACTTAAGTGATCTCTGTGCAGTGCGAAGTGACAATCACATTTCATAAGTGATCTTTCGATGACACACACTGCAGTGAATTTCAGATATTCGCAAATGATAACACAGAAACGTAGTAAAGTTTCAATCTTTACGTTTAAAAATCGTTATTTCCAAGATGATCACTGATTTTTAGTCAAATTTGGAAAGCAAGCGAGTACCAAGGAAATAAGTTCAACATCGGAGTCAGTCCCAGTTTCCAGAGTCATTTCAGTTCCAAAGAGCCTGCAATCATCATTCCAATTGACCTGACGTGCAGGATTAGCAGAATTTATCGAGATGTATCGCAAATTCTTTCAAATATCAAGGTAAGTCAAAGAGTTTCAATTCCAATCTAAATCCTTTAATCGCTTGTTTTTCCACAAAAGTCCTTTCATTGGTCGTTTTGAATGAGATAGGCCTCGATTTCAAATAAAACTGGATTTGAATCTTAATTTCACTTTAGGTTCTATTAACTAATTTAAAATCATGTCGTTACCGTCGGCGGAAGAAATTTCAAAGTTGAGAAAACTTCATGGGTCGGTAAAGCGCCAGTTAACGGTCTTTCAAAACGTTTAAAATTCAATTAGTGAGGATACAGATTTAGATGCACTTGATTTAGAGGGTAAATTGAGTAAACATCTCACTTATTGGGATGATTTTAACGACATTCAAAATAAAATTGATGATACCGCAATCACGGAAGAGGAGGAGAAAGATAACGAGTCATAAAGGTCCTCCTTCGAAAATCATTTTTACGCGATCAGTGGGTTAGTAAAAAAGCAAATAAATAAGAGATTACTTACGGCGGCTTCCACGTCATTCCACCCATCAAGTGCAGCGTCAGAAGTGCATAACAATTTCCGTTCATTGCGCGAAAATTCCTTTCAACCATCATCGCTCTTTGAGCTGCCAAAAATTCAAATGCCTACTTTTCGTGGCACCTACGAGACTTGGCTCAATTTTCACGACTCTTTCAAATCGATGTGTCATGATAATGACGAGATCCCTAGTATCCACAAATTTTATTATCTTAAAGCCTGATTGAAGGATGTGGCCGCGGAAGTAATTGCGTCGCTCGAAACGACAAATGAAAATTATTCAGTCGCGTGGGAACTCCTTAAAACTCGGTACAATAATCATTGAAGGGTCGAAATCCATACAAAGGCAAATTTCAGCACAAAAACAAAATCAAGTTTCTAAAAATCAATCTTTTAAAAACAATTCTAAGAACGTTCAGTCATGCAACAAAGCAACCTTAGCTCCCGAGTCAAAAACTAGCAAAATTTCGTGTTCCATTTGCTCAGAAAACCATCCGCTTCTCTCGTGTTTATTATTTAAAAATGTGTCTCCTAAAGAAAGATATACCGAGGTCAAAAAGACGTCGTTGTGCCACAATTGCCTCAAGGGCTTTCATCGCACCATTGATTGCCGTGCAAAACAATATGCAAAATGTAAAAAGCCACATCACATTCTTCTTGATTTCGAAAAAGAATCATCAGAGGAACCTATTCCCTCCTCCTCGAAGTCAGCCATGACTTTAGCAAGTTTTCAGACTCAAGCAAACACACAGGCTGTCTTAGGAACTGCAGTTGTAAAGATTTTAAATTCTAAAGGGGAATATCAATCTTGTCGTGTACTTTTAGATTCCTGTTCCCAATGCAATTCAATGACAGAAAAATTAGCCGAGTCATGGGGTCTCACCAGAAAACGCGTAGATATAAAACTGAAGTGTGTACAAAATCTTCAATCGAATGTGAAGTACATTACTTCAGTAAAAATAAAATCGCGTTAAACCGATACTGAGATCAATCTTTCATGCTTACTTTTCAATGAAATCTCAGAACCAATGCCGAGTTGTCCCATCAATAAACGGGTACTTCACATCCCTAACGGTCTATTTTTGGCAGACCCAGATTATGACAAGTCAGCAAAAATTGATCTTTTGATAGGTGCAGAACATTACTATCAGCTTTTACGCTCAGAACAAATCCGCATCAAAGGTCAATCTGCCGTATTTCAAGAAACAGCATTAGGCTGGATTCTCGCGGGACGTCTTTCAGACTCAGTAATTTCAAAATCTTCTTGTCAAGCTACGTGCAACTTAATTACATTTTAAAGGTTGCCCATTCTATGGGAACTCGACAACGAGTCCACGTCACAGGTTCGATCAAACGAGGAGGTAGTTTGCAAGGGATCCTGTTTTCAAGGAACAATATACAGAGTGCATGCAGGGTTATTTTCAGCAGTCACATGCGACTCTGATTCCAAACGATGAACCGGTTGATCAAGGTTTTTACCTCCCACATCACGCGCTATTCAAAACCTCTAGCCTTACCACGAAAACAAGAATAGTTTTTGATGGCTCTGCAAGGACAACGTCAGGAACTTCGTTAAATGACTCTCTGAGAGTCGACCCTACGATTCAAGAGGATATTTTTTCCATAGTAACGCGCTTTCGATTTTTCCGTTACGCACTCACTGCCGACATCGAACAGATGTACAGGCAGATTAAGATTTCAGAAGAAGGTAGACATTTTCAAAAAATTCTGTGGCGTATGTGATCTGACGAGCCAATCAAAACCTACTCTTTGAATATGGAGACTATTCCGACTGCTTCCAGTATTTTAAAAAGAGACTTTTACGTCGATGATTTGCTTACTGAAGCAGCAACTTTTGAAGAAGCAATTATTCTCAAAAACGACTTGAATCTTTCATGTCTTTAGATCCTTCCGAAACTATTAAGTCTTTAGGGATCCATTGGGATTCTGCTACTGATTCCATTCTTTACACCGTTAATTTCCCAAATCCGAAAGCAGTCATTACTAAACGATTAATGCTTTCTCAAATCAATTTCAGCTTATTAATAATATTAAATTTGATCGTTGTGTCCTCATTTAAAATGCAGTCCAGATTCAGCTCCATGGATTGTGCGATGCGAGCGAAAAGGCTTATGGAGCCTGTCTGTACGTACGATCCACCGATCCACATGGGAAACATCAAACTAGCCTGATCTGCTCAAAATCTAGAGTTGTCCCTTTAAAGATCACTACAATACCCCGGTTAGAGCTCTGTGCAGTTAATCCACGTGTTAAATTGTATAGTGTCACCTCTCAAGCCTGCCATTTCAAATAGACAAGGTATACTTCTGGTCGGATTCCACAATTGTTTTAAATTGGATCAATACTCCATCCCACACTCTGAAAACATTTGTCGCTAACAGAATCTCGGAAATGCAAGCGGCAACAAAATCTCAAGATTGGTGTCACGTTCCGACACAAGATAACCCTGCGAATTTCATTTCACGCGGTCAACTTCCGCAAGATTTCAGTGAAAATAAGCTCTGGGTCGATGGGCCTCAGTGGCTGAATCACGACTCTGTGACTTGACCCCAAACTCCCTTTCAACGACATAAAGTTCCAGAAAGGCGCGCTAACAATTTTCCTTTGTCATGTAAGGTAATTAATGAGACCAAGGTACTTCAAAACGACATCCTAACGCGTTTCAGCGATTTTAAAAAATTTAAAAGGGTCGTAGCTCACTGTCTTCGATTCATTCAAAATACCAGAGTCATGGGACCCTCAGCTAGACAGACTGACGCGATCACGGAAAGCGAACTGAACAACGGGTTCACAGAATTCTCAAAATGACCTAATTAGAAGCATTTCCAAAAGAGTTCGATTCACTTTCAAAAAATAACAGAGTTGATTCCAAAAGTAATATTTTAAAACTCAATCCATTTATCGACCATGGAGTAATTAAAGTAGGTGGGAGATTGACTAATGCGAATCTACCAGTATCACAAAAACATCCGATTATACTTCCCAAGAATCACTCCAAGACACTCTATGGCGTTCGCGAAACCTTCTGGCCTATCGATGGGCGTAACACCACGCGGCACATTGTTCGACAATGCGTTCGATGCTGCAGAGTGAATCCATGTGAAATAAATTACTTAATGGGTAACTTGCCCGAAAATCGGGTATCATTCTCTCCATCGTTCACAAACGTGGGTGTGGATTAGTGTGGTCCCGTTTTTATTAAGGAGCGTCGCCACCGTAGTCGCGCAAAGGCAGAAACTTACGTTTGTGTCTTTGTATGTTTTGCCACGAAAGCAGTTCATTTGGAACTCGCAAGCGATTTGTCCTCGGAGGCCTTTCTGGCCTGTTTAAAAAGATTTTTCTCTCGTCGAGGTAAATCTAAATCTGTATTCTCTGATAATGCAACCAACTTCGTGGGCGCTAACAAGGAATTGCGCGAACTCCATGAGCAAATCAGCTAGCTTGAAAAAAGCAAAATTAGTCAGACATTTTTTGAAAGAGAAGGTATTAGCTGGCACTTTATCCATCCCCCAGCTCCTCACTTTGGAGGTCTCTGGGAAGCTGCGGTCAAGTCCTTCAAAAAGCATTTCACGCGAATCACAGGCAACGCGCTGCTAACCTTTGAACAGTTACACACGTATGTAGTTGAGATGAAGGCAATATTGAATTCGCGCCCTTTAACACCCCTATCCTCGGATCCCGACGACCTTCTTCCGTTAACCCCAGGTGACTTCCTTATCGGAACCTCTCTGATGAGCTTTCCACAAAAGGATTTGCGCAACGTTTAAGCAAATGGCTTAAACTGCTAGGAACTTTCTCCGCAAATGCGCCATCATTCTTGGGACACATGGCAACGAGAATACCTCAACGAAATGATTTCACGCAGAAAGTGGAAGGTATCCACTAATCAAGAAGCCATTAAGGTCGGAACCTTGGTGGTTATCACGGAGGATAACCTCCCATCCATGAAGCGGCAACTGGGCCGCATAACAACAGTCCATCCTGGCCAAGACCGGGTAATCCGAGCAGTCTCTCTTAAAACTCAATCGGGCAGCTATAAAAGAGGATTAAAATTGTTACATCCTCTAAAAATCAATTAAGGAACTGATTTACCATAATTTTTCAGGTTCAACATGATTTTATCCAATCTTAATTCTAATTGCACCACGAATAAGGCCTACTCTGGCAATATTGTATCCTCGGCTTTAATATTAATAATTTTTCTTAGGCATGATCATGTATATTGGCTTTAATTTTACTGTACTTTTCGCCTACTGGATATCATTCATGTAATCTCTAGTTTAAAAATTGTACAGGTTAATCTTATTCTAAACACCGCTTATGTAAATTTCTTCACCGATCTATTTTGATATTTTTTTAACACAAGGCATTCAACCAAGCAGATGTTCCGTAATGGGCAATTCGGCTCTACAGTCTCAAGAATTTATACTTTCGAAAATTTCTAGTTTTAAAACTTAATCCTTGATTTACACCTTTACTGGCCGAACGTGTTTACGGAGCAATGCCAAGGATTAGGTTTATGGTATTTGTAATCCTACAGCACATCGTTGGGCCGATCTAGACTCCAGAAATATTACCGACGGTTTTTCATTTTTCCCGGAACTTTTCCGGACCTTAACTGACCTCTCCGCTACCACCTCTACTCTTTGTCATCGCCAATCACAGCGATTATAGAAATTTTGTCACACCTCCGAAGCGTATCATCATCCCCGAATGCTTGTTACCCTCTCTCAACGAAGCTCAGATACACTCTTTCTTCCGTGACGAAAACTTATCTTGCTTCTATGCATTTCCAATAAACATATTTTTATTGTTGTGTTATCAATTCAAGTGTTTTATTACTTAGATAAAGCAACATATATCTTTTAATTTTATTTTATCAATTATCTCTAAACAAATTTCATTTATTACATTTTTTATTGACAATTCATCATTTTTTGTTGAAAATTCAACGATATTTGATTGACTATCATTTTATTTTCGATCTTTTATTCCTTTAATAATCCGCTATTTTCTTGAAAAATCATCTGCTTTGAAAGCATTTTGAGCTGTTGAGTATGTGATTATAAATAAAATCTAAAAACTGGTTAAAATGTTATGAAGAGCACTATTTGCTTGAAAATTTGTGTATCTTGATTCAAAGTTAACTTTTTTTGTTGATAATTCTTTTTGAGTTGAAAATTCATCTGTTTTGGTAGCAACTCATTTTTTTTTGCTAAAATTATATCTATTTGATTGGTAATTACGTTTTTTTTGTTGCAAATGCATTCCTTTGTTTTGAAAATTCAACTATTTTGTAGAAAATTTGCCTTTTAGTTTAAAAATTCAACAATTTGGCAAGAAATTTAACTACTTGGTTGAAAATTCAATAATCGCTGGGGGATTGTATTGACCGTCAAAAATAAATGTCGTAGAAATTGTTGATGCAAGTTATTGGCTTTAGGGTCAGGAAAATTAAAAACCAATTAAGTTGTTTCAAACGTTTCGGCGCACCATGGTGACCCTCAGCTGCGAGTTTCAGTAAATCTTTGAACAGTACATAATATCTATATAACGCTTCCAATTGTAAAACTGCGTACCTACAAGAGATTATGTATTTTTCACAGATTTAATCAAACTCACAACTTACATCAACAATTTCTAGAAAATTTACTAGTTTTCTATAAAAATTAGTCTTTTTGGTTTGGAAACTCGCCTCTTTTAGTGCAAATATAATATTTTTTTCTTAAAAATGCAACTTTTTTTATTTAAATTTCGATAATGTGGTTGAAAATTATATTTGTAGTTCTTTGTTAAAAATTCATCTTTTCGGATTTAAAAGTCATTATTAAAAGTCAACATTTTGGTAGAAATATAAACTATTTGGTCGAAAATTAACTTTGTTGAAAATTTCATTCCATACTTTTTTAAGATTTTCCCTTCTTTGTAGAAACTTAATCTTATTCGTAAATAATTCATCTTTTTGGTTAAAAATTTGAATATTTGGTTGAAAGTACAACTGTTTTGGGTTGTTTCTGGTTTAATTTTTTATAATTCAATTAAGTTTTTGAAAATTTATCTTTGTAGGTAGAGTATTGAAGTATTTTATTAAAAATGTAACTCATTTGTTGAGAATTTAGTTATTTAGTAGAAAATCTGATTATTTGGTCGCAAATTTATTTATCTAGTTGAAAGTTAAAGTATTTTATTGAAAATTCGTCTATTTAGACACAAATTTTGAATATTTTGTTGGAATTTAGTTTTTTAGATAGAAAATACAAGTATTTGACTAAAAATTTAATTAAAGTGAAACTCTTCTATAGCGCCGATTTTGAGGCTGGCGGTGGGTGGGAACTAACTCATTGTAGCCCGCTCCGCTTTTGTTTGTTCACGCCTGAGTGGCCACCGCGCGCAGCTCCTGATACACCAACCTGTGACGGGACGTCAATTCTCGGAAGGACTATAGAAGGGAGGGCAATTAAAGAGTTTCACTGTATTTAGCCAAAAATGTAAGCAGGGAATTCTTCTTTTTGGCTTGAAAATTCTTTTTTTTTAATATAAATTTCATATTTTTTGTTAAATATTCAACTGTTTTTAGTTGAATTTTAATCATTTTTTATTGAGAATTGAAACATGTGGTAGAAAATTCATCTTTGCTGGTTGAAAACTAAACTGTTTCTTAAAGCTTCGCCTTTTTGGCTAATTCATCTCTTTTGGAAAAAAATCATTTTTTATTGTAAATTCATATCATGCAAATTCAAATCATTTTTGGGTTGTAAATTCAAGTATTTTGCAGAAAATTGGTCTTTTGGCTTCAATATTCAACAATTTTATAGGTACGGATATTTGTAGAACTCAGAAAGCCAAACAATTTATTCTAATGACTTTTTTCCGATAAAATGAAAATTATTAGAGTTACAGCATTATTGAGATTTAAAGAATCAATCAAAATTTTAAGCCAAAAAAGCACGATATGAAAAAAAGTCAAGAGAAGGAAAACTCAGCTTTTTGAAAGCCCTAACAGATTATCATAACATCTTTTTGGATTTTCTTGAAAAGTTGAAAATTCAAATTTTGATTTACATAAAAAATAAAAAATTCAATTTTTTAGCAAACTATGCAAGATACGAAAAAAGATGAATGCACAAAAATTGTGATGCCAAAAAAGATCTACAAATTTGTTAATAATCACTTCTGGCTATGACGCGTAGTTTTTGTTTTATTCATCAAAAATAACATATAAAAAAAATTTAATTTGTGGAAAAACGACACAAATTACGAAAAAAAAAACGATCTAATGACAATTTTTTACTCGAAAAAGAGCTACGAATTTTTTATGATTCCTTTTTTGTTAGGATTCCTGGTTTTGGGTTTAATCATTTTTGGGTAAAAAGATACAGCTGTGTGTTGTAAAGTGCTTGAATTTTGTACATATTTCGTCTTTTTGGTAAAAATTTAATCGTATTTGTAGAAAAATCATCTTTTAGTTTCAAAATTTAACTATTTGGAAAAAAATCATTTTTTCGTTTAAAATTTGAACTATATTTAAAAAATTTATTTATTCACTAAAAAAAACTTTCACCATGTTTTGGCAGAAGTTAATTTTTTTATTTATTGAAAATTCAACCGCTTGGTAGACAATTCATTTTTTCGGGTTAAAAATTAAACTGAATGAATGTGTATCTTTATTTTAAATTAAAAATGAATAATTTCCAGTTGGAAATGATTGAAATATGATGAAAAGCTCCCGACAACCGGCTTCAATCAAAAAAAATACCTCTGTTACAAGGCGGGAGCGATAAGAGACGGGAGTGATTGTAAGAGTTCGAGAGTGTCTGGTTTGAGCGACCGGTCTCTCATTTGCAAATCAGTCCGTTTCGAGTAACGCGTGCCACCGTTTCGCGCGTCGTGAGGACGAAATCCGATTGTTTCATCGCGAATTCATTCAAATTGGCAGGAAAAAACAGTGGTGTCTTTGTGCCCAGGAATGACCAGGAACAACGTAGGATTTCATAAACGCCGGCTCTGATCTTCTTCCGGCAACTACCCCACTCCATCACCATATCCGCGTGGCTTCTCTCCAACAATTTTCCACGTGTACGTTTCCAATTTTTATTTTTTGAGTATCATTTTCTTATAAAGAGACTTCACACTCTTTCTCTTATTCCTCTCTTACTCCCTTTTTTGAAGAAAGAGAAAAAGTTTAAGTTTTTTTCATCGAAAGTTAATTACTTTTTTTGAGAATTCTATTGTTATATTTGTTTTTCTTAATTCATCCTTTTTTGGTTAAAATCGTAATTATGTTAATGAAAATGAATATTTTTTGATAGATATTGCTAATTTTTTCGATAGAATATTCGTCCTTTTTGCTTAAATCTTCAACCATTTGGTTTTTGGTTAAATTTTTATCTTTTTGGTTTAAAAATTCCACGATTTTGTTTTTAAAAAATCATATTTTTTGTTCGAAAATTCTATTATTTTTCGTGAAAAGTTAATTACTTTCGGTTGAAAATTCTACGGTTATATTTATGGTTCTTAATTCATCTCGGTTTGGTTAACCTATTTGGCAAAAAACAAAATTTGTGTTTTTTTCTTTAAATTTCAACTGTTGGGTATTTGGTTAAGATTTCATCTTTTTTTGTTTAAAATTCATCTTTGGAAGTCCAAAATGCTATTATTTCGTTCAAAAATGATCTTGTTTGTTTTAAAATTCAAACGTTTTGAATAGAAATATTTTGCTTCTTGATAGAATATTCATTTTTTATGAAAGAGGCTTATTTTTTTGTTGAAAAGAAACTTTTTTCGTGGAAAATTCAACTCTTTTCTAAAAAAATTCGTTTTTTTTTTGCTTTAAATTTGTACAAATATAATGTTTTTGCACTCTTAGCAATTTTTTGTTTGTTTGCAAAGTCTACTATGATATTTTTTGTTCCAAATTCATCTCTTGATTAAAAATTCTACTATTTATTTGAAAGTTTAATTATTTTGTTGAAAATTCATCTTTTTTGTCGAAAATTCAACTTTTTATAGAACCTTCATCCTTTTGGATTAAAAATCCATCTCTTTTGGTAAAAAAGTCATTTTTCTTAATTGAAAATGAATTTTTTTGTTAAAAAAAACTGTCTTCTAAAAATATTTGTCTGTTTGGCTTAACATTTCTTTTATTGGGTTTTGGTTATAGTTTAATATATTTTGTTTAAAAATTCATCTTTGTAAACCAAAAATGTGATTATTTTGTTCAAAAAATTTTGTTTTAAGATTCAAATGCTTTGGATAGAAAATTTTTCCTTCTATATAGAATATTCATTTTTTTAATGAAAAAGACTTCTTTTTTTGTTTAAAAATGAACTCGTTTTATAGAAAATTCATATTTTTTGGTAAGAAAGTAATTTTTCTTAATTGGAAATGAGTTTTCTTGCTTAAAATTCCACTCTCTTCTAAAAATATTCGTCTGTTTGGCTTAAATTTTCTTTTATTGGGTTTTGGTTAAGGCTTCATCTTTTTTTTATTGAAAATTCATCTTTAGAAGTAAAAAATATTATTTTGTACAATATATTTTTTGATTGTTTTAATATTCAAATGCTTTGGATAAAATAATTTCCATCTGTATATTTGGTTAAAAAAAATCTTTTTTGATTGAAAATTCATCTTTTTAAGTGAAAAATGTGACCATTTTTTTTTAAATCCTCTTTTTTGGTTGAAAATTCAAACTGTTTGGACGGAAAACTCACTTTCTTGTGAAAAATCCAACTTTATTGTTAAAAATTCATATTTTTAGTTTACAAATTCAATTATTTGGTAGGAAATTGGTCTTTTTGGCTTGAAATTTGAACATTTTGGTTGAAAATTCAACAGTTTGTTTAGAAATAAACTTTTTTTCTGAAAAATTCGTATTTTTGGTTTGCAAATTCAACTATTTTTTTTTTAATTAGCCTTTTTGGCTTGAAAAATCAACAATTTTGTTGAATTTTGTCTTTCTTGGTTGAAAGATTAAATCTTATTAAGAAAATATTTTTGGATTGAACATTCATCTTTTTAGGTTAAAAATTCGTCGTGTTTGCTTCAAAGTTCAACTGCTTGTAGATGGGACTGTTTTCTTGAAAAATTGTCTTGATGTATCTAAAAGTCAAATATTTTTAAAAAGAATTCAACTTCTTACCTTGAAAACTTTTTTGATGGAAAATTCTACTATTTTCTTGAAAATAATAAAATAAATATAATAAGTAACGTAATATATATTATAATAAAATAGTACGTTTTAATTTAATTTTCAATATAATTTTTATTTGATTAAGTAAATTAATTCATTTTTATTTTATTTAAATTTTGTATTTTTACCAAATCTTAAATACATAAATTATTTTTAAATATATTTCAATTTAAATTTTAGAAATGTGTTACCTAAACTAATTTTAGTTAAGAGAGTTTATTATTTTATTTTTGTGAATTTCGAGAGAATTTCAGGCTCTAATGTCTGTATTAGACAATATTGCTGTTAAGATATGATTCTTCAAGGTTTCGAAAGCCTGTAAAATTGAAATTGTTAATTTCCCTAAAACTTGATTCCAGGACTTTTTATTATAACCAGTTTTAAATAATTTATTTATTTAAAATAGTTAACATTGTATTTATTGTGATAATTTAAATTCTCTTGTTTTGAAAATAATTTGCATGCATTTTTCAGCCTATTATTTTCATGAGTGCCAATGAAAAATGCCTTAAGTTCCAGTAGAAAGTGACTGGAGATATATCGCTCACATACAAAGTTTCCAACATATTGCATGAACACAGTATAGATTTTTATCTAAACATGCATATCATATAATAACATAGGCAGAAATGAAACAAGAATAACTTGAAATGAAGATATTTTTCTGCTTTTCAGATTTTTTCTCGAAATCTGTATTTATTTGAAACTTGGCTAATTTCTTAAAGTACCTTTATTGATTTACATGACAAATTTATTTGATTGAAACTCATAATAATAAATATAAAATCAATTAAATAAAATATCAATACTTTGTAAAATTGCGGTATGGAATATTTAGAAACGTGCTAGTTTGTTCAAAGCGATTTGACAAATATTGATAGAGCAAGATACATTTCTCGATATTCAGTCTTGGAAGTAAACTTCTTGTATTTTCTGCTTATTATGAAGTATCGTTTTCAGATAATAAATTGAAAAATTCAAAAACTTTGTTTTGTGGTGGACTTGCCACTGATTTTCGAAAAAAAATTTCAAACCTCGGGTCTTTTATATTTGAATTTTGTTTGTAAATGACAATAAATAATATTCTGCATACATTGATTATATCTGAATTTTTAAAAAAGGCTTTTCATACTTTTTTGTTTCATAAACGAAATGACGTTTTTTAGTTTATGAGATAAGATATATGGGAAAAAATTGATTTTTCTGAAATTGTTGATAACAATAATAATTGTTAGTTATTGCCCAAGAGTTTTAACGACCGTTGAAATTTAGTTATTTGCATTTTTATGTTGAAAAAATAAACACTATATCTAGAAACTTAACCAAAGAACTAAGTTCTTAAATAATTTTGTTTAAACAATTATTAAACCATAATTATAGGGTCATTTAGGGTCGTTTGAATAAAAAAGGTATTTTTCTTCTCGGAATTAGCTGGAAAGGATAGCTGTTCATAAAATTTGGTTACTCTATAAAAAATTATTTATTAATTTTCATTAATCCAACTTACAAACCCATTTGTCTATAGATTTTTTGTCTATAAATTTACCTAAATAAATATTTTATAACGAATGGTATTCTTCACAAGCCAAATGAGTTTGTTTTTGTCATCTTGTTAATGAAATAAAAAATATTAAAAACCATACGAAATTGGATGGAAACGTTGGACGCAGAATTTTATTTATTTACATTTATAAAAAAATTAAATACGATGAAAATAATTGTGGCTTGAAAATTAATTTGTCCACAGACACCTTTATTTTTCACAACTTCTTTTCTCGAAAACCATTGGCAATTCCACTCTCATAATTGCTGGGGATTGTAGACTACACTTATACCTTTCGCTGACAAAACATAAAACGAAAGTAAGAATGGAATTTTTTGGGAAACGCATTTTTCATTTTTATTTTGTTTCGAAAATTTGCAAACAAAAATTTTTTGTTTTGAAATGTATCTTGAAACAAGTAAATTTTTACATTTTTGTAGGAATTGCAAGAGGTATTACAAATTTCAAAATGGTTCACAGGATTTCAAAGTATTTGAAAAGGTTTATAGAGATTTTACCAGACCTATGCGATTTTATGGGATGCCCTAAGACTTGAAATATTTAAAAAAATTAAATGGATTTAAAAGATTTTAGAGTATTTTACAAGATTCAAATAGATTTAATAAATGTCTGAGTAAGTCGCGCTTACCTCGAAAAGGATATTAATTAATGGTATTTTAATAATAAGTATTATTATTTAAAATAATTTAAAAAGATTCCGTGGAATCTAATGAGATTTCAAAGAATTTCGTAGGATTAAACAAAATTTAATGGATTAAAAAATTTACGAAGAATTCCAAATGATTTCTTAATATTTCAAGGAATTTTTATAGTCTAAAAAATTTCTAGGGATTTCAAGGAATTTCAAATGATTTTTTGTGATTTGAGAAGATTTCAAGGAATTTTTACGGTATTTACCAAATTTCCAGGGATTTCAACGGATTTTAAGAGATTTAAAAGATATCAAGGGATTCTGACAAATTTTATGAAATTTTATAGGATTTAAAAATTTATCAAAAAGTTTAAATGATTCAAGGAATTTTACAATATTTAAAAGATTTCAACGGATTTCTAGAGAACTTTAGAAAATAAACTAAATGAAATTTCTTTTTCTAAATTTTTTAAAGGATTTATACCGATTTCAAGGATTTCCAGGGATTTTTCAACATATTTAAGGGGTTCAGAGTGTTTCAGGGAATTTCGACGAATTTTAAGGGATTTATTGTAAAAGATTTCAAGGGATTTGGTAGAATGCAATATCTTTTAATAGCTTCCGAGAAATTTTATCGGATTTCAAAAAGTTTGGTATGGTTATAGCATAGAAATATTTCTAGAGATGATAAATTTCTGAGGAATTTCAAATAATTTCATAAGATTTCAAAAAATTTCGAGGATTATTTACGGCATTTAAAAAAAAATTCGAGGGATTTCAAGAAATTTTACAAAATCTGAAAGAGTTAAACGGATTTCTTGATAACTTTAGGAAATAAATTTAATTTAATTTCCATTTACTTCTAGGAATTTCAAATATTTAAATATTTTAAAAGTAATTTTAAAAGATTTAAGGGAGTATCATTAGATTTCGAAAATTTTGATAGGATTATAGAAAATTGCATGAGATTAAAACATTTCTGAGAAATTACACATGATTTCGTAGAATTACTCTATTTAAGAAATTTAAATAAATTACACATTTTTCTGGAAATATTCGAGGGTTTCAATAGAATTCAAGGTGTTTTAAAATATTTCAAAGATTTCAAGGGATTGCACAGCTATTAGCGAATTTAAAGGAACTTCAAGGAATTTTACAATATTCAAAAGATTTCAAAGAATATCTAGAGAATATCAGATTAAAGGAATTTAAAAAGATAAAAATTTAAACAAATCAATCACAATTCTTAATTCTTCTTTAGCGTCTAACATTCAAGCTTAACTACGAAATTCTGTAAAACTAAGAAAAAAAACAAGAATCAAAAAATCAAATTTAGACAAAACATTTTTAAATTTCTCAATTAAAATTTGCTCAAAACTGATAGACGAGTTTCCGCGAAAATTCAGAAGATCTTAACAGATTTTAAGGGTTGTTAAGGATGTGAAAACAATTAGGGTATTTTAAAATATTTGAAATTATGAGAAATGCATATTGGATACTCAGGGTGGCCACTTGACCGGGAAATCTTCTTCTGACTGCAGTAAAATTCAAGTTTTCAATATTTTAATAATTTTGGTCAATTTAGGAAAGTGATTTCTACTTTATCTACAGTCGAAGATTTTTTAGTTTATCTCAGTTTACTCTAATCAAATCATAATTTATTATTGGTTTTTTGAATATTATTTATTTTTAAATTAAACTAGTTATTTGAAAGTTTATATACTTTGTGAAAAATCTTTTTTTTTGTAGAAAGTTAATCATTATGTTTAAAAATTCGTCTTTTTGGCATAAAATTCAAAAACTTTGGATGAAAAATTGTCTTTTTTATTGAAAATTCAACTATTTTCATGAAAATCCACAAATTTGGTTAAAAATCGATTTTTTGTAGGGATTTTTTTCCGAAAATTGAACTAAATATTCCATAATTTTAGAAAAAAATTCATCTTTTTTTAACAATCATTTTTTGACTAAAAAAGTAATTTTTCAGTTTTTGGTTGAAATTTTTTTTTTTAGTTAAAAATTCGATTAGTCTAATTAAAGATTCATCGTTTTAGTTGAAAATTCATCCTTGGGGTTTCAGATTGAACTATTCCAGTTACAGATATACGAATGTAGTTGAAAATTATCACTTTGTTTGTAAATGTAACTATTTTTTTGAAAGTTAGCTTTCTTAAGTTATTTTTTTCGTTGAATGTAATTATTTAAACTGAAAATTTTATCTTATTCCAAGTGAATATTTCATAGTTTTAGTTGAAAATTCTTCTATTTGGTTCAACATTAATTTTTTTAACTTAAAATTTAAGTTTTGATTGACAATTTATATTTTTTAATAAAAAATAATGGTTTGTTGATATTTTTTGAAGATTCGTAATTTTAGTTGAAAATTCATCAGTTACATTGAAAATTGATATTTTTTAGTGGAAAATTTATGTATTTGTTTCAAAATTAATTAATTTTGCAATTTTTGGTTTTCTTGTGTTAAAGAATGTTTAGAATGAACATCATGCATTAAAGTATAAATGTTTGATTTAAGCGGCAAGTATGAATATTAGGATGGTCCAAAAATACATTACAAAATTTTTTTGATTCTGGATGCAAGCGATCCCCCCAAATCGTTTCGAAATCCAAAAAAGGTAAACGCGTATTTTATTATTTTTTTTTTCATTTTTAATGGTGCCTGTTTAGACTTCAAATTTGCATGAGAAAATGAATGGGAAAAAATCACTTTTTGGTATTTTTCGAATAATTGTTCAGGGTTAGGGAAAAGTTGACATTAAAGTTATAAGACTTGTAGAGAACTTTTCAACGAAGAATTTAACTTATTACGCATACGTACAGTCTTCAGGAAATTGACTCTTTTAAGCAGTTTATTCTCCCTTTTCCGGAAATTATTACTACAGGTTTATTGGAATGTTAACAAATGTTCTGCAGTTAATTTCCATTTATTTAAATAAATTTTATTTCTTTAAATAATCTGTTTTTCTCGAAAATTCGTCTAAAATCTGTTTTTTGAGATCGGAATGGCAGTTTGTTATCTCAAAAAGACTTTGTTTATTCACAAACTTCTTCCTATTGTTTAAACAATTAATTATTATTATCAATTTTTGAACTTTTTTCAAATTATGGTAGAAAAGTCAGCTTTTCTTGTAATAAGCCTATAGATTTTAATTTCAAGGTATCTTGTCTATATTATCTAATAAATCCTCAATTGTTTAAACAAATTCAATTAGTTTAACCCATTAAGCCCTGACGGGACGCATTTTTCTATTTTTTTAAGCCTTCTTAAGTTCAATGAAAAATGTCAGAAAAAAATTTTTAATAGATGAATATCTATGCAGAATTTCACGATTTTTCCGAATCTGCCATTGGTTTTAAAGATAAAAGTGATCTGAGTAGGTTATGTTCTTTTTTTTAGCGAAAATCCGCGTTACAAAGAAATTTTTGTTATAAATCGATGTTTTCGGATCGAAATCAAAGACGAATGTGTTCGAAAAGTAAATATATCGCGTCCTCGAATCTTTAAAATTTGATTTTCTTAGTGATTCCACTTAGAAAATCAAACTGTAACTATTCAAAATGGCGTCACAAAGTTAAAAACTGTAGACGATATAGTAGTTTTTGCACAAAAAAATCGATTTCTCACAAATTCTCGTGAAAATTTGAAGAAGGGGGTTTTAGAGATCGCTGATTACGAATCCGAGATCAAATCTGACAAATTCAAAATGGCGGATCCAAAATGGCGACCAAAAATTGAATTACGCTTGTTAGTATGATAATTTATACTCAGCGGTTTTGGAGTTCGCTGATTACGAATCCCAGATCAAATTTGACATCCAAAATGGCGGATCCAAAATGGCGGTCAAAAATTTAATTACGCGTATTGGTATGATAATGTATACTAACGGGTTTTGGAGGTCGCTGATTAAGAATCCAAGATAAAATTTGACATATTCAAAATTGCGGCCCAATAAAAATTTTATTATACGTATTGGTATAATAATGTATACTAAGGGGTCTTTTGGGTTACTGATTATGAATCTGCTGTCAAAGTTGAAAAATTTTAAATGGTGGACCCAATATGGCCGAAAAAAATAAGAAAAGGCCTAAACAAAAATAATTGTATTATTATTTTTGTCGATCAGAAATTAAAAATTTTTCGAATCTAACATCGTAATTACATGAATACATGAAATTCAATTTTTTCCAACCGCCATTTTGGATCAGCCATTTCGAATTTTTCAAATCAAACGTTAGATTCGTCCTCAGCAACCCAAAATACACCTTAGTATACATTATCATACCAATACGCATAATTAAATTTTTTGTCGTCATTTTGGATCCGCTATTTTGAATATTTTAAATTTGATCTTGTATTCGTAATCAGCGACCTCCAAAACCCCGTTCTACCAATTTTCAGGTGAATTTGTGAGAAATTGATTTTTATGTGCAAAAACTACTATATCGTCTAAAATTTTTGACTTTGAGACGCCATTTTGAATAGTTACAATTCGATTTTCTACGTGGAATCACTTGGCTACAAATTCAGAAAGATCGTGAAATTCTACGTAGACATTGATCTATTAAAAAAAATTTTTTTGACAGTTTTCATTAACCTTAAGAAGGCTGAAACAAATGGAAAAATGCGTCCCGTCAGGGCTTAATGGGTTAAACAAATTTGTTTTTTGTACAATTCACCTAACATTCTGTTTTTTTAGATCGAACTGGCCAACTGTTATTTTTAAGTGACATTATTCATATTTTCAAATTATTTCCATTATTTAAATAATAACATTATTATTTATTTTCAACATTCCATTAATAATTCAAGCAAATTGAATTGTTTTCAATATTATTTTCGGTAAATTCAGGAGTTCAATTTTTTCTTCAAATAATAAATGTTATAACTATCTTATAATTAAAAAACTGTTATTAGAGTAGAGGAATATCTAAATTTTTTGTGAGAAAATTCTTTCAAAATTGATTGATAATAATTGTATTATTTAAACAATGGAAATTATTTGAAAATATGAATAATGTCACTTAAAAATAACAGTTGGCCAGTCCGATCTAATAAAAAACATAATTTCAGGGGATTTTAACAACAAAAATTTGTTTAAACATTCGAGGATTTACTAGATAATGTAGACTAGATACCTTGAAATTAAAATCTATAGGTTTATTACAAGAAAAGCTGACTTTTCTACCATAATTTGAAAAAAGTTGAAAATTAATAATAATAATTAATTGTTTAAATAATAGGAAGAAATTTGTAAATAAATAAAGTCTTTTTGTAAACATTCCAATAGGCCTATGGTAATCAGGGCACCGTGGGGGTAGGTTAGGCGCGTCAAATCCATATGTATAATAGGTCAAATTCTTCGTTGGAAAGTTCTTTACACGTCTTATAACTTTAATGACAATGTTTCCCTAACCCTGAACAATTATTCGAAAAATACGAAAAAGTGACTTTTTCCATGTATTTGCCCATGCAAATTTGAAGTCTCAACAGTCACCATTAAAAATAAAAAAAAATAAAATAAAATACGGGTTTACTTTTTTTGGATTTCGAAACGATTTGGGGGGATCGTTTGCATTTACTTGAAAGTCGCCATTTTGGACCACCCTAATAAATATATTATTTTTAGTTGACCGAGAAAATCAGGAAAATGACCGGGAATTTGAAATCGTACGGCGAATCGTGACCCTGATACTAAATTTTAAAATTAGTCGACCCCTCGATTTAAAATCTTAAAAAATTGAATGACGCTATTTTTTAAAATAATGCTACCACTGATATTATTCTGATCTTTGAAGCATTAGTTTGAAACAAGGAAATTAATTTGTTCCGTCATAGAAATCCAAATTTTTGCCAAAATTCCGATTTCATTTTTTTCCAAATAGTGCAACTTTTCTACTACCTTCTTTACAATTTTTCGCAACTTTTTTCAAGGTTTTTTGCCATTTCAAGGTCTGGGCGTGAATAAGATTTAAAATTCTCCTCGTCCCAAGCAATTTATGGCTGACTTATTTTAGATTATAATGGTAGAATAAAGAGGCATGTTTTCATCCGAGAGGTGAGATCTCTTGTTGTCGACATTACATTAAATGACCTCAAGGAGTCGCAGATGGTCTACTCTTGGATTGTTTTGCCAAGGGCCATCGACTCCAACTCCTCGTTAGAGAGGAGCCTCGTGTTTGATGATTCCTTCACCTAGAAAAAAGGAAAACAATTTTTTCACAAAGGTTTCGAGTAGTCAGTCTGGGTAATTCTTCGACTTGCCTGGCAAATACATCAGTCTTACGCGTTTCTTTTCGTCAGCACGTTGTGCTCGATTGGTCGAGGAACTCCCGGTACCCCGAAAACTCCCGCATTTTCGGAGAAATCGCGTCTCTCGGGCCGGCATTTCTTCTTCTGGACTCTCACGAGTCGGAAGCCAGCTTTTCTCAAGGAGGTGCGGCGCCGGTATATACAAATAACAGACCAGAAAAGAAATTTTCCCAACATTCTAAGGTATTTATAATACCCCCATTCCTCAGTACAATTCGTAATCGTTACGTTACCATTCTCTTTGTTTGTTTTCCATTTTCCTTCAATATTCTCCTTCAGTATCTGAAGTAAATAAAAACAGGGTTTTCGCAGTCATACCCTCATCGCGAATTTTCGAACCATTCAAATTTGAACCGAGTGCTTTCAGTTAACGATGTGAGTGAAGTGAAAAGTTTAATTACGCAAGGCTCCAAAATGTCAGTGACCTTTGAAATGTTTGTCCTTCTTGCAAGAATCCCAAAGAACGAGCGATTTTAAATTCGTAATCTTCGCATTGGATTTCAATTTGACAGTTTGCTCTAAAATATTGTTCGCTAGAGTGTCCGGTAGGTGTTGAAATGAACTATTTTCGAAATGTTTGCTTGCCAACTGAATATTTAATTATTTTTGCAAAAAATTCTCTCAATTCAAAAAGACGAACGTTTTTTTTCGATTCGAATTTTGTAAGACAGTGTATTTCAACTTGTTTGTGCAAGAGTTTATCTTGAGAAAATATTGTTGTTCGTGCTAAATGCAGTATCGCGAGCCATACACGAGCGAAAGCTTTTGGCTTTTTTATCTCTTTATCGTTTGTAACCGTGGTAGATATTTTTCTGCGAAATATATGAGGCGAGTTTTGATCACGGTCAGGGTCGCTTTAACGCCGTTGATCGATTGAGATAGCCTCTATGAGATACATTATTTCTCTGTTTGTCTCCGCTCTTTTGCAGAAAGTAATTACTGAAAAATTGACTATTTCTGGGACTCGATCGAAATTGTTTAACATAAAAAAAGAATTAGCAGCAACAACACTGTTGGCAAAAACACGTGATATTTCCGTTACCAATACGAAACCGGGGCTAAAGTGGCGCACCCTTACTTTTCTATTTAAAATGCGATATTTATTCTAAGTTTTCTGACTAAAATTTTACAATTATTAGTTACAAGTCTTTATTTATATTTGTGTCATAAGAAAAAAAATATATCGCATTCAGAAATGCAGAATTAACTGTGTTCACAGAATATCAGGGCGTGAAGCACCTGGCTCGTCAAGATGAGGCCAGACGATCTTCTTCAAACCGAGAGGAGGATGACGGAAACAATGTCGGAAACATCGGAGGGCACGGGGACCACAAGCATTTCCGGAAAATCAAATTTCGAGACCGAAATGCAAAATTTTGCGACCCTCCTGGGCATTGCGAATCCCGAGGATGTTCACCAGGATCGATTCCGGGTCGACCGACGCAAGCTGGAGCATATGCTTCTCGGTGAGTACCCCTTGCTTTTTACCATTAAAATTTATTCAACCTCGTCGACAAGTGTTGAAAATGAATAAAGTTCTTGAGAAAATAAAAGTTTTTAAACATTTTATATAGTTTTTATTTTAACAATGTTAGAATTTTATTTTCCAGATATAATGAATTATTGTTTCATAGTTTATGGATCAGCTTGCATAAAATAGAAAGTCTATCGCCTTTTTCAGCATTCATTCTCGTTCAGATATAATTTGCATATATTGATACACTTGGACTCACGTAATGATTCTTGTCTAAAAATAAATATAATGAGATAAAAATGTGAATGTTCCAAGTCTCTTGTATCATAAAAATAATTTTACTAGAGTACTATTATTTTTTTTGCAGATAGGAAAGCAATTTAAATTGAAGGCTATTTTAAGATTTAAATTAATCGCTTTTTTAATTAATGAAACAGGGAAATTTTTATGTTTCAAACATGATAATAATAATGTTATTCATTTGTTGGGAATTAAATGTCACGTAAAGTCGGCGATGTTGATGAAATAATCGCGGAAGTTTACGCCTTCAATAACTCGAAAGATATTGACGAGGTTAGCACCGTCACCACGGGAAATGAAATGTAAAGAGTAAGGACATTAATTCAAAGATTACGTATATAATTTCTTGACATTGCAAATAGTGATAAAAAGATATATTGAATAATTGAGTCTTATATCCAGCTTCCAGTTGCGCATGAAAGTTTAATAGAATACAAAATTGAAAAAGAATGAGACAAAAAAGTGTCAGACTTTTTAAGACATATCAATTAATTTTTTTAATTACTTCTATCATTTTGTAAATAGGTAAAAGAAATCTGTAATAAACATGTCGTTCAGAGTCGTTAAATATTCAAATTATAAGCTTGAGAGATCTTAACCTCTAATTGTTTTGATCAAATTTAAATACTTAGACAGCTTGTTTGTAAACGACATTAGTGGGACAAGGAAATTTCTTCAGCCGTAATCATTTGTTAACTCAATTGATATAATATGAATTTATCACTCCAAGCATATGGTGTCTTATAATAACTGAAACTTTCTTCAATAGACGTTGTTATTAATACGTGCACACTAGGGTGATTCATCTTATAAAGGGGCGGAGGGGTATTTTTTGATTATGAACGTCACCAGCCTAAGTTTACATTTTCGGTGAACAAATTTAAAAAAATTTGCAGGTAACCATTTGTGCTTTGTCTTTTTTATTTATTTTTTTCAGGGTCACCGCTATATCGGAAATTTGATGAAACCGGGAAATGAGAGTGAATTTAGTTTTTGACCGAGAATTTTACAAATTTTTAGAAAAGTATCTATCCAACTTTGATTTTAACCCTTTTTTTTAAATAATTAGTTAAATTGTTTGTTATCTTTTTAAATTATATCATTCAGTTTAGAATGCTTAATGTGAAAATATTTCACGTTAAAAATGTTCCATTTTTTATTTTTAAGTGTGCATTTAATTTTAATAATTAAAAATGCAGGGCATTTAAAAATTTAGAAGCGTTTAAAATCGAAGAATTTTTATTTAAAAAAAATTATAGTTCATAATTAATTCACAACAATTTAATTATTTAATTTAATTAATTTATAATTAAAGGCTTTTATTAAATTTCAAATATTATTTCAATCTAAAAAATCCCATTTTTACATTATTCATTTTGACTTTTTTTAATTGGGAAAAAGATCAATTACTGAATAGTTAGAAATATCTTACTGTTAATTTTAAATCAATAATTATAAATTAAATATTCAATCTAAACAAAAAGCTAACCTTTGAATATTACAATTTGAACTATTCTATTTAAAACTTTTTAATCTGTAACTCAAATTGTTACATTTTTATTTATAAATAACATTTAAACACCTTCTATTCTTAGAAAAAATTTAAAATTAATTAAAAATTTGAAATTATTTCGAATCATTTAAACGAAGTGTCTACGTGTAAAAACAAAATCCGAATTGCTTTTTTTTTTGCTTGAAACATTAATTTTAAGCAAATTTTAAAAAGATTTAAACAGTTTTACAAAGCTATCAAAAATGAATGTGGAACATTTTAAAGAATTTTTTTTATTTGCCAAGATTAATAAAAACAAATGGAAAGTTTTAAGGAAAAACTCGAATCATTTTAAAAGAAGTTTAGAAGTTCTCAGAAAAATTAAAAAAGTAATTTAAAATTTGAAAAAATTTAAAACAAAATATAACTGTTGAAAGATTTAAAAAAGAATGAAGCATTTTAAGGATTTTAAAACTTTTTAGACTAAAAATAATCTAGATTTTAATTTAAGAAATGTTCAGTTTATAAAAAATTTAACCGTTCAATTTGTAATATTTTTAGCTTAAAATTGCGTAAAATTATAAAATTTTAAAAAATTTAATCATTTATTGTTTTTTCAATTCAGAGCATTGCAAATGATAACGTGGTTTTACATTTTTTAAATGTTTAAGTTTACATTTATTCATTTATTTTTTACATTTTTTTTAAGCTTACATTTTATGAATGAACGGTTTAACTGCATTCATATAAAACAATTTCAGTTGATTAGTGTGAGCAGCTTCCATTTTATACGTGTACATTATTGATACTTTTAATACAAATTTTTTTAATCAAAAGACTTTTGAACTTAAGTTTTAAAAGTTAAAAATGCAAAAGGTCCACTTTGAGTGCTTTAATTTGTAACTCAATATTTTATTACTTCAAATGAAAAAATGGTTGGTTTCAGAGTTCGATTTTTTTGATTTCATTGGTTGTGGAAAATTTTAGCGAACCGGGAAAAATGGGGAAAAGCTCAGGAATTTGTTTCTCTTATCAAAACGGCCACCCTGTTTTTGTTTTCTTTTATTGTCTCAATCTCTTGGAAATGCATGAATTACTTTTTCATACATATACAGGATGTTTTCTTACCTAAAAAAAAACCTGGAATTGTCAGAGAATGTTTACATACCTGGAAGAACCAGGAAATTACTGGGAATTTTTTTTTAAAGTCCGAGAATTTTTTCGAGAGCGAAATAAACTTTTTTTTAATTGTAAAATTAAATTAAATACAAATCTTTGAAAAAATTAAATAGCAATGTTTTTTTCATTTGTTTAATTTTGCTGTTGAAAATGAGTTTTTTTTAAACTGAAAATTGAACTATTTTATGTTTGCTTGAAAATGTATCTTCTTTAGTTGAAAATTCAACCATTTGGTATAAAATTAATCTTCTTGGTACTAAATTAAACTTCTTGGGAAATTCATATTTTTGATTAAAAGCTAAACTCTTTTGTTAAAAATTGTTTTTTTTTTGTGGAAAATTAATTTTTCAAACTGAAAATTTAGCTGTTCCACTGCTGGTTGCAAATTTACACTTTTTAGTTGAAAATTTATCTTTTTTGTTGAGGATTGTTTTTTTTTTTTCATTGAAACTTTAATCAAACCAGTATAACATTCTATAATTTTAGTTGAAAATTAATCACTTTGATTAGAAATTTAACTCTTGTTGAAAATTCGTTTTTTTTGTAAATTAATTTTTTAACTGAAAATTTGATTAAGGCAATTGGATATTACATCATTTTTGTTGAAAATTAATTTTTTTAATTGTATATTTTATTGATCCAGTTAAATACTTCCTTCTTCTCTGTTAAAATTAATCTCTTTGGCTGGAAATCAAAATTTTTTATTAGAATATTTAACTATTCAATGTTTGGTTGAAAACTTACCTTTTTTATTTGAAAATCTATGGTTGAAGATTCATCATTTTAGTTTAAAATTCACCTCTTTAATTAAGAATTCATTTTGTCAAAAATTCGTTCTTATTTCGGTTTAAAATTCATTTTTTAACTGAATATTGAACTAATCCAGTAGAATCTTCAATTATTTTAAGTAAAAATTTATCTCTTATTGAAAATGAATGTTTTAAATTGAATCTTTAATTAATTCAAATTGTACACAATTGAAATTAAACCGAAATTGTGAAGAAAATTGCAAAATTAACAGAAAGTGAATTCACCTGCTTTTTCAAGTTTCTTTTCGTGGACTCTTAAAAATACCACTTACGTTTTACGACTAATTGTAAAGGAATTTGTTACTCTTCTGATTGTTCTTTCGAAAGAATCATTACTGTGTGAACAATGTGGTTTATACTAATAGTTCTATTAAGAGAAATAATATCCCCTAAATACTGTTGTAAACCTGAAATTTTGAAACATTTGGAGTTTTGAAAGTAAAATTTGATCACTTCATTATTTTCTTAACCATACGCAACTTCTGAACGAATCCGTTTCTCATTGGATTTTTCGTTCCTTTTCAGTAATGATAGGACCAGTAATGAGAAAAATTGCCTGGAATTTTGTTAGTGAATTTTTATATGCCTGGAGAAACGTGAAAATGTCAGAGAAGTTTTTCGAGAGCGTGCTAATTTTTTTTTCAATTTGAACATAAAATTGAATAGAAATATTTATTTATTTGTAAATTTAGCTTTATTATACGATGTGTTTACCTGCTTTGTTGAAAATTCTTTCTTTTTTGTAATTAATGTTTTAACTGCAAATTTAACTGTTCTATCTTGGTTGAAAATTCAAGAATTTAAATCTTTCTTGGTGGAAGTATAAACTGCCACATTTTTCATTCAGAATTCATCTTTCTGGGAAAATTCATCTCTGCTTAAAAAACTATCTATTTTGATAAATTTTGTTTCCTTAGTTGAAAATTATTATTGTTTACTAAAAATTTAACCTTTTACAGTTAAGTATTCTATTCTTTTTTTTACAAATTTTTCTCTTTGTTTAAACATAGTTTTGAAAGTAAAAATTTAATTGTTTAATTTGTTGTTGAAAAATATTCTTTTTTAGTTAAAAATTCTTTTTTTTTGTATGAATAAATTTTCTTGGTTGAAAATTAATATTTTATTTAAAAATGCAATTATTTTAGTTGAAAATTCATAATTTTAATTGACAATTTATCTTTTTGGTTAAAAAATAAATTATTTCAGTGGAAGATTTATTACTTTGGTTGAAAATTGATCATTTTGTTTGACAATGTAATGATTCTTAGAAAAAATTTGTTTTTTGTTTTTTTTTTTTAAATGATGAAAATGATTAAAAATTTTGAAAAATTCTACTTTTTCGAAAGAACATATCTTTTTGGTTAAAAATTCAATTATTCCAGTTAACATTTTTGTTGAAAAATCATCTTTTTGGTTTAAAATTCAACTATTTCAGTTAAAAAATCATCATGTTGATTGGAAATTCACCACTTTATTTGAAAATTTAACTATTTTTGTTTAAATTACTGTTTCTTTAATTATTTTGTTAACAAAAAATTTAACTATTATTCCAATTAAATATCCCATCAGCTTAATTGCAAATTAATCTCTTTGGTTGCACATTACTTTTTTTACACAAAAATTTATCTATTCAATTTTTGATTGAAAACTGATATTTTTTAGTTGCAAGTTAATTTATTTTCTCGGAAAATTTCAACTCAAATTCAACTATTCCAGTTAAAGATTCATCTTTTTGTTGTAAAATTCAACTATTGCAGTTGAAAAATCATCAGTTTGGTTGAAGATTGATTTTTTAAACTGAAAATTAAGCTATTCCATCTTTGATTGAAAATATATCTTTCTTAGTTCAAAATTAAACTGTTTGGTTGAAAAATTGTGTTTTATTTTAAAATTAATGTGTTTTGTTGAAAAATACCCTTTATTGTTAGAAAATTAATCTTTTTTTTTGAAAATTAATTTTTTTGTTTGAAAAATTATCTTTGTAGTTGAAAATTCAAGTATGCCAGTTAAATATTCTTCATTTAAATTTTAAAATTCACCTTTGTGGTTGTAAATAAAAATCCTTTCTTGAAAGTTAAACTCTTTTGTTAAAAAATCATCTTTTTGGTTTGAAATTTATCTATTCCAATTGAAGATTTATCATTTTAGTTTAAAATTCATCATCTTGGTGTAAAATTTTTTTTGTTTGAAAAATTAATTTTTTATAAATATATTTTATTGATTACAAATACAACAATAAGATATTAGTTTCAAAAATTATTTTGAACATTTAAAATTTCGAAGCTTATTTTTTTATTTAAAAATAGTAATAATTTTAAATAAAATATTTCTAGATAACGCATGTTTTTTTAATGTTCACAGAATTTGAAAAATACAAAAAGCGTTCGCAAAAATAAATTTAAAAATTAATATTAAAATATCTACATAAATTTATATTTCGAGTTTGAAAAACGTTACTAGGTCCCTTGAAAATTTAACGAGAATTTTGTTCCAAGCGAACGTTTTCACAAATAAGGAGGCGATACAAACATTTAATTCTACATTGAAAGAAAAAATAATGACTCACATTTTGTCGCTTTTTTTGAAAATGTGCATAGAATTTGAATTTGAAAATTAAACTCTTTTGTTAAAAAATCATCTTTTTGGTTTGAAATTTATCTATTCCAATTGAAGATTTATCATTTTAGTTTAAAATTCATCATCTTGGTTTAAAACTTCTTTTGTTTGAAAAATTAATTTTTTTTAAATTAAACGATTTAGTTGAAAATTGATATTTTTAAATTGAAAATTAAAATATTTTGTTAAGAATTCGTGAATTTGGTTGAAAACTCGCCTTTTTGTAGAAAATCATTGTTTTTGGTTGAAAATTGAACTATTTGTTTAAAACGTCATCTATTCTCTCTTATATAAAATGTAATATTTTCACATGAAAAGTTGGAAAATTGAAGCAGTTTAAATTTAATTTAAAACAGTAACTACATTAATATATGTACTGAATTAGTATAAGAATATAAAATAAAAATTTATTTTAATTATTATTCATATTAATTGACCTGAGAGTCAACTTGAAAAAGGAATTTCTTATGTTCTTAGTATTTTTTAAAGTACTTAATTAACAGACAGACACCCTGAAAATATCGATTTTTATTTTCATTCACTGTTTTAGATTTGCAAAAATGGGGAAAATGCAATATTCATTTTGATTTAAGAATATAATTCACATTGTTACGAAACATTCGATATTATGTGACGGATTCGCCCTTGTCACAAACTTGAGATGTGTTTAGAATTGCACACGACTCCTAAATTATTCATTTGCGGTTTTAAATTGCAAATACCAACAAACCGAATTTACCTTATATTACATTCCTGTATTCTTGACTAAGCTTCAGAGTAATTTCAGCTTCGGGAATATATTTATTTCCTGTTGATAGTGATTAAATGCATTTAATTAATTCCAGACTTCACTTTCTTTCCCCTATTCCCCTGTTTAGCCCTATTTATAAAGGAATTTCTCTTTTTCCCCTATTTTGAAAAAAATTCCCCTCTTTTTCGTTTAAGGTCGTGCCAAAAAAAACAGTCATTTTCTATGAAAGAAAAAAGCATTATTTTTTAGGAAAAATACATTAAAACTGGTTAAAAATACTTACTTTAATATTAGCTTTTTCAACTTGAAAAGCAAGCAAATAATATTTAAATATAATTATTTGTAAAAAAACATCGTCATTCAAAAAAAAAATATATTCTTGGGATTTCAGCCAGAGAAAAAATTGGTTTTGAAATTGGAAACAGTAAAGTTTAAAGACTATTTTCTCTGAAAAAATTGGCCATCAGTTATTAAAATTTTACCATTTTTCAAAAATTGGCAAGAGACGATAGTAGGAAAAAATTCAGTTGCAAAAAGCGTTGTTAAAATAAACTTTTTTGTAAATTTTAACATGTCTTCATCAAAAATATCAGTATGAAACTTCGACTATTTTTGCTTGAAAATGTATATTTTTTGTTTAAAATTAATCTTTTTGGTTTCAACTGAACTTGTTTGCGAACAAACTCATTTTTTTGGTTTCGAAGATCAGCTGTTTGTTTGAAAATGCAACTGCTTGTCGTTGGACAAATATGATTACTGAGTTAAAAATTTGATTATTTTTTGAACATTTACCAATTGAAAATTAACTTTTTTGTTAAGTTTTGGTTGAATTAATTTGTTCTTGGTTTCAAATAAACAATATTTGACTGCAAATTTAACTTCCATTTTTCATTTAAAATTTGTCTTTTTTATTTGTAAATTAACTATTCTGTTGAGAATGTATATTTTACAATTGAAAATTCAACTTTTTTATAGAAAAGTAACCAAGCAAATTTGTATGATTTTTCTTTCTGGATTAAAAAATCTTTTTTGGTTAAAAACCCATCGTTTTTGATTGAATGTTAATTCTTTGTAACTGAAAATGTTATTATTAAATTTTTTGCTTAGAATTCATCTCTAACAGTGAAAAGTTCAAGTATTTTGTTAAAAAGTTACACTTTTGGCCAAAATATCAGCTATTACATTATTCGTTGAGATTTCATCTCTTTGATTGAAAATTATATTACCCCATTTTTGATTAAAA
The DNA here is from genome assembly GCF_010883055.1 of Belonocnema kinseyi. Taxonomy (NCBI): domain Eukaryota; kingdom Metazoa; phylum Arthropoda; class Insecta; order Hymenoptera; family Cynipidae; genus Belonocnema; species Belonocnema kinseyi. The sequence goes on from NC_046665.1 coordinate 86,650,286, forward strand.
ATTGATCTTTTTATTTGAAATTGAACTTTTTTGTTGAGAATTAATATTGTTGGGTTGCAAGTTAAACTTTTTGTAGAAAATTCAAATTTTTTTTACTGTCTTCACTAAAATAAATAGATAATAAATTAAATAGATAATTCGTCCCTTTGGATTGAAAATTGATCTTTTTGTAGAAAAGGCTTCTTTTTTGGTTCAAATTGAATTTTTCCTAATTAGAAAGTCTAATCTTATATTTTTTGTTCATAATTAACCTGCTTTCGTGAAGATGTTTTACTGTTTCATTCAATTTTAATTTTTTTCTAATTCAACTGTTTTTGCTAACGTTACATTTTTAGGTCGAAAAATCAGTTGAGTTGTTAAATATTCTACTTTTTGGATAGATAATTCGTTGTTTTAAATTAAATATTCATATTTTGGTAGAAAAATCATATTTTTTATTTAAAGTTAATTTTTTTGAAACTGAAAAGTCTGGTATTATTATTATCAGAATCTATCTCTTTTGGTTATAAATTCTAATATTCTATTATTATTTGGTTGAAAAGTAATTCTTTGGTTGAAAATGCGACTTTTTTTGGCTGTATTTTCATTTTTTTCTTTGAAAATTCTACCATTTGATTGAAAATTCAACTCTCTGGTTAGAAATTCAACTTTTTGTTGAAAATTCATCTCTTTTCCTTTAAAATGCAAATTTTTAGTTGAAAATGTATCATTATTGTTTTGAAAATTACCTTTTTTGTTGGAATTTTTTCTTTTTAGGCTAAGAAGTCATGTTTTTTACAAAGTTGAATTTTTTAGATTGAAATCTGAATACTTTGATTGAAATTTCATCCCTTTGATTTAAAAATATATCTTTTCGTTTCAAAATTCAACTTTTTCGTTCAAAATTCCTCTCTTTTGCTTGAAAGTTTAACTATTTGGTTTTAAATGGAATTGTCGTTTGGTTGAAAATTCAACTATTTAGTTGCAAATTTATCTTAATTAGTTGCAAATAACTCTTTTTGTTGGAATTTTATCTTTTCAGGACTAGAAATCAAAGTTTTTCTGAACAAGTTGAATTTTTAGATCTCAAACTCAACTCTCGTTAAAAATTAATCTCTTTTGGTAAAAAATTAATGCTTTTTTGTTGGTTATACATTCTAGCGTTTGATTGAAGGTTTTATTATTTTCTTGAAGAGTAATCTTTTTTCGTTGAAAGTGCATTTCCTTTTAGTTGAAATCCAATTTTTATTCTTGGAAAATTCGTCTCTTTGGCTTGAAAGTGGTAATTCAAACCTTTTTTTGGAAAAATTCAATTTATTTTGACCATGAATTCTTACATGAGTAAGAACCCACATTGATTAATTAAAATAACTTTCTGCAACGTTTCAATTATTTTGACGAAAAAAAAAAAATATTTTCAATCATTCTTGGCAGCTTTTAGATGTTATTAGCATAGATTGATTGTCTTATTTTTAAAATAAATAAATACCGCAACTTTTAATTTAATTATTTATTTTCAGTTGACAATGAAACTACAGAAGCTGCCGAAGCATTTTTCCAGAAGGTGAGTTATCTTTTACATCTATTTAGTATATAAGATGTATGCCAATTAACTAAATTCGAAAACGTTCATCAAAAACCGGCTTAGGTAGTATTTTGTTCTAAATGGAACGAAATTTGAAAAGGGGCCTATTCAATGTCCTCTACTGAATACTTTAATAAAAAATATATTAATAATCTCGAATTGATCTTAAAATTGATTGCAAAGTATGATGATTTTCGAAAAATGAAACTATGTATGTGACTAATTTATAGAAATTATCCAAGAACCTGGAAAGTAGCGAATTTAGTCAGGGAATTTTTTATTAGTCACGGGAATGTTTAAGAGTTTTGAAAACAATTTTTACAAAAGTCAAGGAATTTCAAAAGAGGCATTTGATATAACTGCCAGGGAGAATAAATCTGATTTTTTTCCTGTTATATTCTGTTTATAAAAAATTATATGTTAAAAGTATTACAATATTAAGACTCATGTCTGTCAATATTAATGGGCAGGGAAAAATTTAAATTTATTTAGGAAATTTTGAAAGTGAAGTTTTGCGGCCATCCTGCTATAATATTCTTATCAGTAATTTATTAGTCTATTTTTTTAGTTGCTATGTTCTGGTGGTAATATTTTTAGTAAAAGGATTTATTATTTGTTTGAAAATTCAATTGCTTTGGTAGAAAGTTAATTTTTTTTGAAAGTTCAGATATATTTTTTTAATTCATCAGTTTGAGTAGAAAAGTCATCTTCTTGGATAAAAATGCAACTGTTTCGTTGAAAATTTATCTACTTTGGTCAATGGTTCAATTGAAATAACCTAAAACATTCAAAATCGAGAATTTCGACCCAATTTTCGTTAACTATTTCATTGAAAAAAGAGAATTCACAATCACCAAATTACTGTTGTCGATGTTTTGAGCTTTAGTTTTAAAAAGTCTGTGCAAAAAGACCGAGCGCTAGGCGCGCTCAAATTTGTGGTTTGAAATTTTCTCTATCTGGTTAAAAAAGTAACTTTTTGCTTTAAAATTGAAATTTTTTTAGTTTTAAAATTCATCATTTTAGTTCAAAATTTATCTGTTTGGTTATATATTGGACTATTTTGTTGACCTTGTTTGTTTAAAAATTATTTTCTTTGACTGAAAATTAAAATTTTGTTAAAAATTTGCTTATTTTGGTTGAATTCGACTGTTTGGTTTAAAATTGATTTATTTTTTTAAGTCTTTTTTTTGTAAACTATTAAACTGTGTTGAAAATTCGTCTGTTTGGAGAGAAAATTCGTAATTTTTTATTGAAAATTGATCTTTGTTTGTTGGTAAAAAACTAATCTTTTTGGTTGAAAATTCATCTTTTTGGTTTTAAAATTCATCTCTTTTGGTAGAAATTGTTACTAAAGCATCGTTTTGGTTGAAAATTCAACAGGCTTCTAAAAAAAATCAATTATTTGGCTAAAATGTAACTATTTTTGGTTAATATTTAATCTCTGTTATTTGAAAAAACGAAAATTTGGTTTAAAATTCAACCATTTTTTCGAAGTTGAATTATTTGCTGAAATAGTCATTTTTCTTAATCAAAAATGAACTATTTTGTTAAATATTCATTTTTTCGGGCTTGAAAGTGAACTGTTTTCTAAAACATTCGACATTTTAACTTTAAAATTTAACAGAAAGTATGTTTTGTTAAAAATTCGACTATTTGGATGACAATTTATCGTTTTAGGTAGAAAATTCAAGTATTTGATTAAATATACAACTCTTTTGTTAAAAATTAATATTATTTAGTTAAAAATTCAAGTATCTTAATCTTTTTTTAATTGAAAGTTCGACGATTATAGTTTATTTAGTCGACAATTCCACTGTTTTGTTGAAAATTGATCTCTTTGAACACAAAACTCGTCGTTTCGGTTTGCAAATTCATCTGTTTTTGTTAAACACTCAACCGTCTTACCAGGAATTTTGAAAATGCAACTGTTTTTGGTTGAAGTTCAATCGTTTTTGTTTGAAACTTCAACTAATTATTTCAATACTCATCTTTTTAAATAGAAAACTGATATTTTTTGGTTGAAATAAAAATATTTGATGTTTTCCAATTTTAAACTGAAGCTGGTTGAAATTTTAAGTAATTGCTTAAAAATGTATTTATTTAAAGATTTACCTCTTTGTCTGAAAACTTAACTATTTGGTTTGAAAATAAAAATGTGTTTTTGGGTTCAGTTGAATCTCTTTTGCTTGAAAATTGTACTATTTGGTTGACCAAACATTAAACAAAAACAGATGAATTTTCAACAAAATAGTTCTCTTTTCAATCAAATAAGTAAAAAAAATTAATTTTAAACAAAGTAGTTCAACTTAAAACAAAAAAGATGAAATTTTAACCAAGTAGTTTAAAAATTACAGTTTTTGTTAAGAATTCGTTCTTTTGCATTGAAAATTCATCTTTTACCCTGATTAAGAACTTTGAATGCCCTGTATCCCCTGTCGGATACAATTGTGTAGGCGGATTAGTTTGCCTTTAAGACAATGAATACAATATCAAATAAACCGAAAAAATAAACCTCGGATTCAAGCTTAAAGGTAGACAACCGGAAGAAGTGCAAGTGGGAGTTGCAGGCTGGGGCATTGAACTGTCACGCGATGTGACTTCGACACCTATGCCAATAACACTTTGCTAACGCCACCCAAGTTTTTTTTCCTTTCGAATTAAATGCCTCTCAGCATTAACAGAGGACGGCTTCTCGCTTGATAAAAATTCGATTGACAATCGCTTGCTTTGCCATTATGTGGGGATATCTTACAACACAATACCAGATCCATGAAACTATCATGCTCCTCGCAATTCTATCAAAATACTTTATTAAGGGGGAACCTCCTTACAGTGGATAAATGCAACCTGTAGTGGATAATAATTAATGAAGAGCACAAACATAAGAAAAATAATTAATTTTAATTTATTAGAATGTATAGGGTCTTAAATTTTAATTAAATCAATTATTTTACGCACGTTAGTTTTTTCAATTAATGATTATCCACTGTAGGGCGGTTTCCCCAACATACATTATTGGCAAAATTTATTATCATAATTCATTATTGCAATTTATTATCATAATCTGTATTTATCTCCATCATTAAAATTCATATTCTTAAATTAGAGTATCGAGAAAATTGAACTGTAAACTGAAATTAGATATGATAATTTTATTCCTGCATGCAAGGATAATTATTTAAAATATTAGGTTCAGCAAAAGTTCTAGAAAGCTGGAATAAATAAGTTCCGCTGGATTAACAAGGTGTTCATTGAAGGAGAATAGGAGAAGGGACGTGCATCCGAACTATTTTTTTAAAATAAACAGGCTTTTTTAAAAAGATTCCTCTTTTTTCATTTGTTTTCAAGAAATTTCCCCTTTTGCTCGATTTTTCGCTTCAGTGCGAAAGGAATTAATAGAAGCCAATAAAACACTCCAAATATTTATGGTTCAAAGATAATCATTTTTGCTTGAAAAATCTACTGTTATATTTTTGGTTCAGAATTCATCACGTTTGATTAAAAATTATAATATTTGGTTGAAACTCCATTTGTTTTTGCTAATAGTTTTTTTTTTAACTATAAATGTAATTCTTCTCTTTCTTGTTGTTGAAAAGGTGTATTTTTAATTGCAAATTTATTTTTTTTTCTAATTAAAAATTCATCTCTTAGGTAAAAAATTATTTTTCTTGGTTGAAAACTGATCTTTTTTTTATTGAGAATTCAAATATTTTGTTGAAAATTCATCTTTTTGGTTAAATTTAAAGGTTTTTTTTATTGTGAATACAAATTTTTTGGTTGAAATTTCAACTATTACATGTTTCGTTGAAATTCATATTTTTAAAATGAAAATTGAACTACTTCGTCAAAAGTTCATGTTTGTGGTTGAAAGTTGAACTACTTTGTTAAAAATGAAAATTCATCTTTGAAGGTCGAAAATTAAGTACTGTACTAAAAATTCATCTTTTTGGCTTGCAAATGCAACTGTTTTTTTATTTATTTGGAAATTCGACCATTTGATTGAAAATTATTCTTTTTTGGTTGAGTATGAACTTAAAAAAAATCTCTTCTGGTTCAGAAGACTCTTTCTTTTTAAAAGATCTTTTTTTTCTGTTAGAAATTCAGCCGTTTGATTGTAAATTAAGTTTTTTGTTGAATATTGATTTTTTCCTGGCGTTGAAAATTCAACTGTTTTGCAGAAAGTTCGTCTTTTGCCTTTTGGTTAAAATTTCATTTTTTTTTGTATAAAAACAAAAGATTTGTTTAAAAATTTAACTCCTTTGTTGAAAATTTAGTAATTTAGTCGAATATTCGCATTTTTTAATTAAAAAATTTATTGAAATTGAAAAAAAAAATTCTTATTTAAAAATTCATTATCTAGAATAAAATTTAACGATTTGTTTAAAAATTCAGCTGATTTTGGTTTAAGTTGAATTTTCCTTATTTAAAATTCGACCATTTGATTGAAAATATGATATATTTTTTCTAGTGGGTCTGAGAATACTGATGCACTTAAAGTGTACATTTCTTTCATAATCGTGTAGAATTCAGTTCATGGCTGAACACATTGCGTACGAAGTTTACTGATTGTGTTTTTTTATGTTCGCGATATTATTGGCAAATTGGAGTTTCTTCAAATATATGCAAATCTTCATGGTCACGGTCGATTGCATTTATAAAATGTGCTTTCCTTCGATATCGATAATATTGCTTGCATAAATAAAAAATATCAATTCATAGAGACTTATGACCGATGGCATCAAACGACGTCGATATGATCATTTAGCCTTTATCTCCTTCGTATTTTTTCGCGACTTTATCAAATTTTTAATTTAAAAATTTCAAATTAAAAAGTTCAAAAAGTTTCTTTCACCTAGTTTAGTTTTTTTTCTCACAAATTTTAGTATGTAAAAAAAATTACTTTAGTTTGACCTAAAGTTACAAATCAAGTTAAATAATTTATTATTTCTTGATTCAATTTTGAACAAAAGGGATGAATTTTCAACCAAAAAAAGTGAATTTTAAACAAAGTGTTTCACCTTTTACCTAAGTAGTTGAATTTTTAATTTGAAAAATCGGTTTTTAACCAAAAATGGAAATAGTTAAATATTCAGATAAAAAATTAATTTTCAAGAAAGTAGTTAAATATTCAGTCAACGCGATGCATTTGGAACTGAAGTGATGGGCCTTGAACTGGAATAGTTAAATTTTCAGTTAAAAAAATTGATTTGGAAGAATGAAAAGAATTTTTAACGAAAGAATTTTCAATCTAAAAAATGTATTGTTTTAGAAAATATTATTATTATACCATTAAGCCATTTCCCTAGCTGCTGATCAATCTCTCTAGCAATCACCCGAAGTCAAGAGCCTCACAAATTGATCATGTGAAACTCCCCGCTCAGACTCATTAATATCAAAAGTCGTTTGTTTCAGGCGTCATTCACTCCACTGAGACTTTTTTTATAAACTATTTGTCGCCACACTTTTCTGTCCTGCATACCTCTTTAGCTTCCTTCACGTCCATGCATTTTTTCATACAAGCTCTTGTGTTTCTATGGCTTTTTATGTCTGTTCGAATTAGGGCGCGGTCTGATTCTGGGCACACTGCCATTTACTTTATCCTTAATACACTTGTTTCGTTAGTCGTTCATCTTTCGGTCACTCGACATGCCCAAATATTGTCCATGAGTGTTTTGCCGCAAAACATGCGTGGGAATTTCATTTTGATCGCGTTAATGTCACTCTTATCCTTTTCTTAATAGGTTCACGTCACCCTACCGTTTAGCAAATGCGCTTTAAATATAGATTATGTATTGCTGTTTGAATGCACAATTAATTTAGCGCGTCCTATGTTCAAAAAGTTTAAAAAGTTCATGAAAATATAGAGTTCGTAATTATGAAGAGTTCGTGAAGTTATAAAGAGTTCGGGTAGAGTCAATAAAAGTTTAATATGCCTTAAAATACATTTATTATAAAGACATCTATAATTACATACACTGATAAAGGGGTAAATATTCAAAGTTGGACTTGTAAAAAATAAAGGATTCACAGAGCTACAATAAAGTTCGTTCGGTTCGTTCTGCAACTCTGAGCCAACTGACCTTTTTGCAGGGGTTGCGGGTACAGTGTTTGAAAATTGCAACACTGTCAGTGAGAATTGAATTTTGAGCGACATTGAAATTAGAAAAATGACAACGCCGCTGCATAATGGTCAAGAGACAGATGAGAATTTTAAGATAATACTAAACCTAAGAAGCTGCGCTAAAGCTATGTTGAACGCTGTTACCTCGGAGG
>NC_046665.1:86658222-86671383 GCF_010883055.1 Belonocnema kinseyi
TGGTTGAAGTCTAAACTTGAACAACGGCAGTATTTTAGTTATACATGAAATAGAAATATAATTTTTAAAATATTACAGAAATTTATACAACGTCGGAACAATTGCCCTTTCAGCTTTACTTGATATATTTGTATTTCTGATAATGGGCCCTGTTATAAGGATGACCTTCTTACCCTCATCGTTTATGCGCCTATCTAACTCTTTATCTATCTTTCCTTCGCTAGTGAATAGGCTACCAAGATATACGTACTTATCAACTTGTTTCATTTTATCATCATTTAGGATCATGTTGCACATTGTTTTACCTTTACCTTCATACATCATATTTTTCTTTTATTTACGTGAATTTTGAGGCCCATATTCTTCATCCTTGTATTCAGCGTTTTTCAATATTCTTTGCAAGTCTTCGATTGACTCTGCTATAATAACCTTATCGGCTACAAAAGCTGTCCCCCATACCCTCACTATTTTGAGATCCAAACCTTCTTCGCAGAAGAGGGCTATTCTTCGACAATTGTTCATTTATATAATAAATAACCATGAGGAACTAACGCATTCTTCTCTAACATGATAATATTGCACAAGATTGCAATATTGCATAATATTAAGCCAGTGACTCAAACAATATTTATCATTCAATTTTATCATTTGCCATTTTTAAAACAGTTTTTCGCTTCCTTCAAAGTCGTGTTGAATTTTCTTCTCTTCTTCTGTTATAATTTTATCTTTACTCTCATTGGCTAGTAGTTTAACTTGCCTCTTTTTGTGCCTGTAATCATTTTCAAGTCTGTTTTTCTTCTCCCCGCTAATGCCTTTGATTTTCAACCTTTCATGTTTTTTTTCTCTTTGGCAGTGGCCTGAATTTCATCATACCGCCATGCATCGTCAGACATTCTTCCTACAACCCCAGTACTACACACTTCAGTCGCACTCCTAATAATAACATGCTTAATCATAGCCGATACGCCCTCTATATTTTTATTGCCGATTAGAGCCTTTAAAGTTACCTTAGCAATGAGTTCGTTTATCATATTCTAAAAACCTATTCATGCTTCCGGTTTCTATAAATTCTCAACCTTTTCTTCCCCCAAAATTACCCAGAAGTTGGACGTCAACCCATCCATTCATATCTCCTGGTAAAATGATTCTTTCTCCATGATCGCAAATACTTATTTTCATTTATTAACCGGAAAAGATCAATTTTAAACAATAAACTGAATATTTATTCAAGAAAGATTAATTTACAACAAAATAGTTGCATTTCCAACAACAAAAAAAACGAATTTTTAACCAAATAGTTGCGAGTTACAACCAAACAGTTGAACAATAAACTAAAAGAGACGAGTTTTCAACCCGAAATGTTTAATATTCAACTAAATGATAATTTCTCAACGAAAAATTTAATACATGAAAATTGATGTATCTATAACTGGAATAGTTAAAATTACGGTTAAAAAAGTTCATTTTCAACCAAAAAGTTAATTTTTCAGGAAAATAGAATTTTTAACCACAAAGACGCATTTTCTAAAGAATAGTTGAATTTTCATCTAAGAATGATTTGAGTTGAATTTTTAAAACCAAAATATGATTCTTCAAAGAGCAGTTAAATTTTCAAACAAAAAGGGTGATTTTTTAACAAAATTGTTGGGTTTGAGTTTCTTTTACCTATTTCCATTAGTTTATATATTCTTCTAAGGAAAAAAATGACTTCAGTTTTACTTAAAATTATAAATTATGTTAAATAGTAGATTATATCTTGATCCGAATCAAAATTAGAATTACGTATAAGAGTCCAAATTTAAATGGACAGCCGATGTTTCTTTTAACCTTTCCCTCGTTTCAGACTACAAATATCAAATATGTATGCCTATTTTTGTAAAGTTGTCGATACGAGTAACTAGCCACTTTCTCTTCAACTTGATAACAGCAATCCAGATCACTAGCCTATTTAATTTCTCCTGGGGTAGAATATAGACCGATAAGCAAAATATTAACATAATTACATGGTGCAGATTTCTCTCTGAAGTTCAGGCAATCTATTATTTCGATAAATTACCTAATTTATCATATTGATAATTTTAATCGTTTATTATACCTTTCGGAAGTGACCAGGTTAGGAAAAATCTGTAAATCAGGGAAAAATCGGGGGATTTTATTGATCAGGGAAATTCAGGGATAAATCAGGTGTTCTGAATAAAATCTTGCAAAAGTTCTAATCTTTCAATAGTAATGGTCAGGGAAAAACTAGGGGATTTGGTAAATGAAGTTTAGTGACCCCTTGAACATTACCTCAAAACTGCGAAACTAATTTTGATGATCGAAATATACGTTATAGTCACCCATAAGACTATTTAGAAACAATAAATTAAAATTTTTTTAAATAAAATGTAAGGGTAAGAAAATGTTTTGAAAAGGTCCAACATTTTTTGAGGTTATGTTTTAGAGATAAACTTCTAGTTTTTTAGGGAAAAAATACTTATATTATCTACTTTAACATATATTTCACCCAAAATTTGCATAGCGGTACTTCATGTCTTAAAAAACAAAAATTGACGCTGGGTGCCGTGCGAAATCCACGTACGGCGCCCCGCGCCAGATTTTGTTTTTTAAGTCATGAATTATCCCTATGAAATATTTGGGCAAAGCATATGTCGAAGCAGACAATAAAAGTATTTTTTTCCTAAAAAAACTAGAGGCGTATCTCTGAAAAATAACCCCCAAAAAATGTTTGAAATTTTTTAACATTTTTTGTACACCTATTTTGTATTTTTTAAATTTCAAACAAAATATCAACTATTATTATGAGTGACTAACATATATTTCGATCATGAAAATCGGTTGAGTATTTTTCGAGAAAAATTACTTTATTTTACTTTCCTCCTCCATAACTCATCTAAAAATAAAATTTGTGGGTTATCCTTTGGAGGAACGTCACACGATTGTCCATCTACAGTGGTAATATGAACTTGATACATTCAAGGGCAACTTTTGCATGCTTACTCCCCTAGGCCCTTCAATTATTTTGTTTAAGCCACCTTTTTTTTCGAAAATTCAATTATTTGATTGAAAAATGGTCCTTTTGGATTGAAAATTCATCTTTTATGGAAGAAGCTTTACGTTTTTTGGTTGAAATAAATAAAAAATCCTAACCTTTAATTGTTCTATTCCGTTTATAAGAGTTTCTATGCTGAATATTTCACAATATTAAATTGCTGATCCTTAAAAATTGATAATAAGGAAAATTCAAAAATAGTTTAGGGAAAAGTCAGGTAATTTATAAAAAGAAGATTTGCTGCCACACAAGTTTTGCTTTCGAAAATTGAAATTGATGATGCTAATTAAATCATGGTGGGTGGTCAGGCAAAAGGTTACTTCTCGAATCTTCCAGTTCTTCTTTAAATCACTCCCAATGTAACCAAGCTGATAAGCATGTTTACGACCTTTTTTCGTACGTTGTAATCTTCTCAGGGGATATGCTGAGTAATTATCTAACTTCTAATGAAGATACATGGTAATCAATTTCGTTATGCATTTTGATTTCTAATAGTGAATAATATACCAAACCTTGATTGAGAAAAAATGTACGAGTCTGCTAGAAATCGTGGTCGTTGACAACTACATATCATATTTCATTAGAGCAGCAAGAATTAAAATCCTCTACTCCTGCAATATTTTCTTGCTGTTCAGAACGTTCTTTGTTCCCATGATTGTTTGTTTCCCTCTATAAATACTAATTAGCTTTCCAGTTTTGTTTTGTCAAATTATTATATTTTTGATTCAAGTAATCTTTTTTTACTGCTTTCGACTTTCATTCACTTTATCTAACTATCCCATTTTAGTTCCTGTTTTTATTTTACTTCCACAAGCAATTGAACTGTACAAGTTTTGATACCAAAAAAGTATAAACGTGATTTAGCTTCTGAAAGCAGGTTGTTGATGTTTCCATATTAATTTCCTTGAGGTCAAGAATCAAGTCTGGTGGATACTCGAGTGGATACTGGATATGCTCGGCTAGAATACGTCTGGCACAGAGATTAGAGATTATATTCAGTGACTTCTTCCTCGAGCCTATGAGTCATGTTTCTTTTCTGGAAAAAAAGAGAGCAAGAATTTTGCAGTTTGCGCAAAAACAAATTTAATGAAAGTCTTTCATGGACAAGAAGACAGCGTTTTCGCTTATCATTATCGTTCAACGATTGCGTAAAGATCCCTTGTCTCTCTTGCTCGAAGTAAAAAGATAGAGAACCAAGCTATAATTTTTTATCCTTATTATAGAAATAAATGCAGAAAATGTATCCCATTTTATCTCTGTCAATCTAAATTCACGTCTATCTTTTTCAATTCCCTCTTCTCTATCTGATCCTTTCCTTTATCTGCCCACGTCAATCTTTTTCTATTTCTGTCAATCTAAATTTCCGTCCATATTTTCCAATTCCCTTTTTTCTATCTTACCCCATCCTTTATCTATCCACGTCAATATTTTTTGATCTCTCGTCAATATAAATTCCCATCTATATATTTTTTAAATCTCTTATTCTCTATCTCATCATGTCCTACATCTATCAGCGTTTATCTTTTTGTTTCTAAATTCACGTTTATCTTTTTTAGTACCCTCTTCTCTATCTCATCCTATCCTTTTTCTGTGCACGTCAATAATTTTTTATCTCTCTGTATATCTAAATTTCTGTCTATATTTTTCAATCTCCTCTTCTTTATCTTATCCTCTCCTTTATGTATCAAAGTCAATATTTTTCTATCTCCATCAATCTCAATTTTCATCTACACTTTTTAATTACGTCTATCTCAACGTATTCTACATCTATCCAGGTCATTATTTTTTTATCTCTCTGTAAATCTAAATTTCCGTCTATATTTTTCAATATCCTCTTCTTTATCTTGTTTCAACAGTTTTTTTTTAAATAATCAGTTAAATTTTTATCTTTTTTTAATTATGATATCATTCAGTTTACAATTCTTAATTCGAAAATCCTTCGCTTACAAATTTTACATTTGGGATTCTAATTTTTAAGCGTACATTTTTCATTTGAAGAATTTTAAAATGCACTTTTCGAGACTAAAAAAACTTGAAAATGAGTAGCACTTGAAATCGACAATTTTGAATTAAAAAAAAAAACCTTTTAGTTGATCAAATGCGAGTATAAATTAAAATGATTTTTAAAATTAAAATACGCATAAAGATTTAACAAGTGAATAATTATTTGGTTTCACAATGCGAGTCAAATTAGTTCACAAGATTCGAATTTCCAGACTTTAATTTTAAAAATTAAACTGTTTCAATTGGAAAGTCTGATTAGTTAAAAAATGTAAACTCCCCCGATTTAAACATTATAAACTATTTTCAATTTTAAAATAACTTATAAATAATAAATCAAATATTCTAAACTAAACAAAAAACTGAACTTTGAATGTTACAATTTTAATTGTCTTGTATGAAAAAGTTTACTTTACAAGCACAATGGTTGAATTTTGATGTATAATAAATATTGAACACCTATAAGTCCTAGAAAAAATGCAAGTAAGTTGAAGAGATATTTATAAGGTCCAAAAAGATCCACAATTAATTTAAAGTTTGAAATGATTTCTAATCATTTAAACGAAGTATAAACTCATACCGTCAAAATTGGACTATTCGTACCGAATTTCGATACATAAAGATCGTGACCTAATTTAAAACCAAATATAGATTTTTGCAGATTTGAAAAAAGCAAAATTTTAGAAGCTTTTTAAGAATTATGATAAGCTTCAAAAAGAATAAAAAATATTTTCTTAAGATTCATATGAAAATTGGAAATTACTTATTATTTTGAAAAACTAATTTTCAAAGAACGTTTAAAAAGATTTAAAGAGTTTTAAAATTGTGGCAGATGAATCTGGAAGATTTTAAGGACATATTTTTAATTTTGCAAGATTTAAGAAAAAGGCTAGGAAGAATTCGAATCACTTTGAAGGATGTTTAGTAGTTCTAAAAAACTTGATGGATCCTTAAACTATTTAAAATGAAAATAATTGAACTTTTAATTTAAGAAGTGTTCAGTTTATAACAAAAATGTAATTGTTCAATTTTAAATATTTTCAGCTAAAAATTGTTTAAAATTATTTGCAGCTCAGTTTTTATTAGATACTTTAAAGGGCAAAATTTCTAACTTTCGAGTTCGTTTTTTTAAATTTCATTAACCGTGATGAATCTTTGCGAACCGGGAAATGACCAAGAATTTTTTTATGTCACTAAAGCGACCACCCTGTCAATCATATCCTATATCTATTCACGTCAATATGTTTCTATCTCTCTCAATCTGAATTCCCATATATTTTTTGTAATCTTCTATTCTCTATTTCATTGTATCGTACATCTATCCACGTCAATATGTGTTAAACTACATGTTAACCTAAATCCCGACTATCTTTTTCAATTCCATCTTCTCTATCTCATGCTAATCCTTTTCTGTGTCTGTCAATCAAAATTCCCGTTTATCTTTTTCTATGTCTTTGTCTATCTAAATTTACGACAATCATTTTCGATTCTCCCTTCTCTACCTCACCCTATCCTTTACATACCACGTTAGCCTGAAAGTTTTCCATTGCTGGAAGTAAAAAGATTGTAAAAGGCAGAATTCGGGTAATTGGAAAAGCTAGAACTATTCTATCTATGCTTCTATCTCTCAATCGATCTCTTTTTTAAATTTTCGTGACCCAGGACTCTTATCTATTTCTATCCCTTAGCCTATCTATCTATATATAAATTTAAATCTTTGTCTATCTTTTTTCTATCTTCTATGATCGAGAATTTAGAAGAGATAGGTGTTGATTGGTAGAGGATACGATGAGATATAGAAGAAAAGATTAAAAAAGATAGGCAGAAATTTAAATTGAAAAAGAGATAAAAAATATTGACGTGAATAGATACAGGATAGGATGAGATAGAAAAGAGTTATAGAGAAATATAGACGTTGATAGGTATAGTATAGGATGAGATAGAAAGGTGGAGATTGAAAAAGATGGCCGGAAATTTAGGTTGACAGAGATAGAAAAAGATTTATATAGAATAGATTGAGAACAATATGAGATAAAGTATTGATTAGGTATTGCAAAAGTTAGACGTAGATTTGGATTGAAAAATAGATAGAAAAAGATAGATCGTGAATTTAGTTTGATAAACGAAAAGAAAAATATTAATGTGGATAGACAAAGGATGGGATGAAATAGAGAGTAGGATATTTAAAAAGATAGACGTGAATTTAGTCAAAGAGATAAAAAAATTGTTGATAGATGTAGGCTAGAAAAGAGGGAATTGAAAAAGATGGACGGAAATTAATATAGACAGAGAGATAGTAAAATATTGATGTTTATAAAGGTAGGATTGGCTGTGGTAAAGAAGAAGAGATAGAAAAAGATAGACGGGAATTTAGATTGACAGAGAGATAGAAAAAGATAGATGTTGATAGATAAAGAATAGGATGAGATCATCCTGTTTTTTTTTTAAATTCAATTACAGTGAAACTCCAAGACCTGGTCGGTTTTGGGGTGGAGGGGAATATCAGGGGGTTCTATCTCTAGGGATCACTGTACTATTTTAGTAGAAAATGATATTTTTTGTTCAAAATTCAACTATTTTTTTGTAAATGTTTTTTTTTAAATTAACTTTATACTGCAAGTTTTACTATTAAAGTTGAAGATTTATCATTTTATTTGACAAATTCATTTCGTTCATTAAAAGCTTAACTACTTTGTTGGACACTCATTTTTTTACTGAATATTCAGCTGTTCTATCTTTTTAGTTAGAAATTAATCTCGTTGATTAAAATGTCAACTCCTTTCTTGAAAACTCTTTTTATTAATTTTTTCACCTAAAATTTAATTATAACAGTTAGGAATCATAATAATTTTAGTTGAAAATTCATCTTATTGGTTTTTAACGGATCTTTATGATAGTTGCTACCAAACTAAAAAAATTTAGAGCATTTTCAAAATTGGAAATTTTGTTTTCTTCAAATTTTAGACATTTGTGTCTTATCCAAATTAAATGTTCATCTTGGATGAAAATTAGAAAAGTTATATAATTTTGAAAATTTATTAAAATGTTAAGAAAAATAGAAAAAATATTCATCTGATAAATGACGAAATTTTTATTTAAATTCTGATAGATATAAAATATATTGATTTCGAAATTATTCTCATGAAATTTTTTATTTTGAAAAAAATTCAAAAAGTTGGATCGTTTTCCAAAATTTGCAATTTTTTAAGCCATCCGTAAGTTTAAAGCGTTATCTTTAATAGGGTTGAACTAGATTTACATATTATCTTGATGAACCTTCTATAAGAACAAATGGAAAAAAAATAATTTCCATTTTGTGGCTCTAATTCCTCAGAAGTTTAAATCGCAGTTTTCGATTTAAGTTACAATATTTATGATATTTGAAAAAATTCGTGTTTTTGATAGAAAATTAATATCGGCTTGTTCAAAATTCAACTGTATTTTAGAAAATCCGTATTTTTTATTAAAAATCGGTATTTTTTGGTTAAAAGTTGAATTAGTTTTTTATATGTAGATTAGTGTTTCTTATTAAAAATTCAATTGTTTGTCAACTGAAATTTTTGTGGGTGAAAATTCAACTGTTTTTTTTTAAATTAGTATTGTCGGTTAAAAAATTCTTATGTTTTTTTCGTTGAAAACCCATTTACTTGGTTGAAGTTTGAAACACGTTTCGAAAAAGTCACTTATTATGTTAATGATTCATCATTTAGGTGAAAATTCATCTCTTTGGTTCAAAGCTCTAATACTTTGTTGAAAACTC
Source organism: Belonocnema kinseyi (assembly GCF_010883055.1). Lineage (NCBI taxonomy): Eukaryota > Metazoa > Arthropoda > Insecta > Hymenoptera > Cynipidae > Belonocnema > Belonocnema kinseyi. The sequence goes on from NC_046665.1 coordinate 86,667,036, forward strand.
TTTTACTTATTTATTTTTTTTACTGAAAATTCAACTATTTCAGCTGATGATTCATCATTGTTAAAAATTTATTTTGTCGGTCGAAAGTTGAACCCCCTTTTTGAAGATTTACATCTTTTTTTGAAAGTTGAAATATTTTGTTGATATTTGATCTTTCTTTATTGAAAATATAGCTACTTGGTTAAACGTTGATTCACCTTATTAAAAATTTTGTTTTGTTTCAAGATTCAATTCTTGGGTTTAGAATTGATCTTTTTTAGTTGAAAATTCGTTATTATTTTCTTTTGAATTAACTTTTTTTAACTCAATATGTAGATTTTTCATTTTTAGTGAATCCTTTTTTTAAAAATTAGTCATTTTAATATGAAAGTAATTTTTTTGATATTCAGTTTCCTCTTTTTTGGTTAAAAATGTAACTGTTGGGTTAAAGATGAACTTTTTCGGTTAAAAATTCAACTATTTTACAGAAAAGTCGTCTTCTGGCTTGAAAGACAATTATTTGGATTTCTTGACTTAAGAGTCATTATTATTTGTAAATACGTTTTTATTCAGTTAGGATATTCATTATTTTAGTTCTAAATTGAGCTATTTTGTTGAATTCTTTTCTATTTCATTTTTTTTTTTGTACTGGAAACCTGGAAAATTCGTCTTTTGGGCGTTTTAAAGGATTTTACTCGATTTTTGTCGCATTTATAGAGATTTCACCAAATTTAAAGGATTTTATAAATTCGAAGAAATTTTAAAGGATTTTAAGCTATTTTAGAAGATTCAAAGGGATTAAGCGAGAATTTAAAATTCTTATGAGTTATCCAGGATTTCAGAATTTAAAAATTCAGGGGATTCCAATTTATTTTCAAAGAAATTTAGGGAATAAATAAAATTTCAAAGGACTTCCAGGAATTTCAAAGGATTTCGACGGATTTCAGATATTTCAAGGTAATTCAAAATTTTGGTTATATTGTTAAAGTTTCGAAAGAGTTTCGCGCAATTTAATGGGAGACGTAAAATACATATACAATTTCAAAAAATACTTAACCCCTGCATTTAATATTTAAAAAATTGCATGACACTATTTTGCTCCTATTTATCAAACTGTATGCTACTATTGAGACTATTTTAAATTTGCCAAATGAGTCCGAGGTCGCCTACGTGATAATAATTTGAGAATGACTTGCAATAGTAAGTATTATTCGTGAAAAAGGGAAAGAAATTTTAATAAAATTCACAAATCTGATAAAGATTTTAGTTACTGATTTTTTCCTGAATTGTTGGCAACAACCCAATTTGGTCGCAAGACCCGGAACTTTTTATTCGCGTGGCATTAATTTGAATTGCCTTACAATCCGCTTATAGGCTTCGAATAAATCATGACCAATCTCTGCTATTTTCGCTCTCGACATCTGCGAGGATCAATCTCGTTAGAAGATGTCACAGGGTTCGCCAACAATTTTGTTAGTGAGTCCCGGGAAGTCATAAAGTCGAGGAGAGAATGGTGAGAGAAGTTTATGTACTTGGGTACTTACAAGTATGAAAGGTTTCCTGGAAGTTATATACACCTTTGAAAATACATTGTAATATTTTTTCACTCTTTCCAGACCTTCATAAGAAAACAAAAGAAAAAATATCAAATTTCATAAAAAATTATAATTTTGAAGTTGGAAAAGGAATTTTCTAAAAAAATGGTGTTCTAAGGTAGATCTGAGAACTTTCGTAAGGAATTATAATTTTTACTCGGTATTGGAGAGTTTACTAAAAGAATTACAATTCTGAGTTTAGACTGAGAATAAATCAATTAAATTTTTTTAAATCCGAAAAAGAATTATAATTCGTAATCGAAATAAGAAGTTTTGAAGATGAATTTAATTATGACTTAGTATAAAGAATTTTCTTAAAGAATGGTAATTCTTAGTTTGAACTGTTAATTTCCATGAAGAATTACAATTTTTATTTTAGGTTCATTTTAGAACAGGAAATTTCGTTAATAATTATAATTTTTACTTGGTATTGAAAAATTTCTAGAGGAATTACAATTTTAAGGTTAGACGGGGAATAAAATATGAAGTATAAAAAAATCCGGCAAAGAATTGTAATTCGGACTTGAAACAGGCAATTTTGGAAATGAATTTAATTGTGAGTTGGTATAGGAAATTTTCTAAAAGAATTATAAGTTTGACTTTCCCGAAGTTTATATTTACGATCAATAAAATTCCTGGACTGAAAAATTATCAAATAATAACATTCTTGAACAGTTTATAATATTACCAAATTTTAACATTCCCGGAAGACAATTGACGAATTATAAAATATTCGAAGTAGAAAGTTCTCGAATTTAAATAATAATTTTTTTAAAATTTGATTTATTAATTAATAACACAATAATCAAATGTTTTTAACAAAACATTAAATTTTCAACCCAAATAGATCAATATGGAACCGATAACAGTTTCATAATTAACCAAAAAAGTTGAAATTTCTATTAAAAGAGGTGAATTTTTAAACTAAATAGTGAATGTTTAACAAATTAGTTGAATTTTCAACAACAACAACAAAATTGTATTTCGTGAAAGAAAAAGTATTTAAATGAAATTGTTGATTTTTCAAGTCAAAAAGACGAATTTGCAACAGTCAATCGAATTTTCCACCAAGAAGTTTTAATTTGTAACGAAAGTGTTGAATTTATAACATACTAATTCAATTTTGATTTGAATTTTGAACCGAGTAATAACATTTTTAACCGAAAATGTATTATTTGACTTTTCAAAGGAAAGGAATAAACTCTCAACCAAAATTAGTTAGATTTTCTTATTGTGTTCTATTATTTCCTGTCGCATTTAAGTGTGAAAACAATAAAAAGTGGTAAATAGGTCAAATAACGTGAAGCCTGCGATTAATAAATAAAAATTCTGATAATTCATAAACCAAAGAAGCACATTCTAAATAAATATTGAAGTTCTTTTGTAATACTTTCAAAACATTAGTTTAGAAAACTAGGCATTTTTCTTACGAATTAAAGTTAATTTTCTACTGCACACTTTTTTATTTCAGAGTAAACACTTTTAAATTCGGACTACACATACGATCAATGCTCGTCAAATTAAAAATTTTATGACACTATTTCGACATTTTTTCAAATATGTGACCCTATTTTTGATCTCTTAAGTGGTTCCGAGGTGTGAATGATTAAATACCCGACTTTCAAAATTTGCATCACTTTCTCGCAAATAAGCAGAACGATTTTTAACTGATAACTATCAACAAAAAATAAACTTTACATCGATTTCCGACGAAAGATTCTCTGCAACAAAAATTAACTTTACAGGATAAACTTTACGCAAATATTGGTTAAGCTTTCTTTTGTTTTTCCATGACAAACACATGTTTTTTGAAATACGTGAAGTTGGCTACACAAAACTTTATCGCTCTAGAAAATTTCCTGCAACAAATTTTATTTTTAGTTTTTTCTGTGTAACTAAATTTTTTTCTGTGCCGGTTGGGATAGACACCCTGTAGAATATTATTGGAATTATGTAAACTTTAGGAAAATTATGTAAGTGAGAATTAACATTCTGCTGCTAATTTTCCATAACTCGCGCTGATAAGGTGGGTGGACATGTGGACATATGGACATGCTGGCACAAGTACTTGCATACATCTACCATAGACGTTTTGCTCTCTTATCCCGAAACGAGCGTAATTCAGAGAGATAAAACACATGTTATAGGTATGTATAAGTGATAGCTATGGTACGCGCAGCTATCATTTTGCGATACTTAGCAGTTGATCCTCCCGCTCGACACCTGTCGACAAACCAGTTTCCAACTCTTTACTTTAATTGGCATAGTTCGCCCAAGCACACGACCTACAAAGTTGTATATCGATAAAGCTGCATGGGTTACTTAACTTTCTTTCGAAACGTACACTGCAAAATGTATGGCTGAACCAACGATATTAATCGTTGATTTAGCCACAAATGCAGTTTCAAACGAACCAAAGATATTGGTAAAATCTTTCAAAGAGAGTTTCATGGAGAAAAATAGATGTTAACACTTGAAATTTAGATGTTTATGATTAGCATATTTATGTTTAATTATAGGGCAGATATTTAAATGTTAAAGGTTAAATTCTGTGGATATTAAAATATATTTACAAGCAAAGAAAAAAGATTCCTGGTAAATCGTTAACTAAGTTTACTTTAGTTTGAGAAAGTACACCAAACTCTCGCTTTCAGTCACCCCGTTCTCAGCCTTCCTAGAACATCTGGCTCACGCAGTTTCTCAGAGGAGTAGGGCGAGAGCGGTTGCGACATTATATGTATAGGTATAATCCAATTGAAACGAGTCAGGCGGCC
>NC_046665.1:86671393-86671898 GCF_010883055.1 Belonocnema kinseyi
AATCAATCCTAGGCCATTTGAAGGCAACCCCCAACACTTGACTGAAAGCGAGAGTTTAGCGTACAGTCAAACCTAGATTTAATGTTAATTTTAAGACTGAGTGTGACATTAAATCCAGAGTCACCGAACTACGAGGGTAGTTCAATAAGTCCTTAGAATGAAGTATAAAAACAATTTTTTTTGGGTAATTTTTTTTTTATTTTTCAACATAATCTCCTTGGAGCTCTATACACTTGGTCAATCGCTTTTCAAGTTTTTTTAATCCTTCAGAAAAGTGCGTTTTCGGAAGTTCCTCAAAATAAGCACTTACAGTGGCAATGACGTCTTCGTTGTCTGGAAATCTCTGTCCACCGAGCCATTTTTTCAAGTTTGGAAATAAGAAAAAGTCACTGGGGACTAAATTTGGTGAATACGGTGGGTGTTCGACCAATTCGAATTTTAGTTCTTCAATTTTAGCCATTGAAACGAAGCATGTGTGAACTCGGGCGTTGTCATGATGAAAGAG
>NC_046665.1:86671998-86724891 GCF_010883055.1 Belonocnema kinseyi
ACGACCACGCTTAAATTCATTTACCCAGTTATAAACCATTGCTAAGGCAGGGGCAGATGTGCCATGAACTGAGTCCAATTCATTTTTTATCTCATATGGAGTGAAACCCTTTAAATGAAAATGTTTGATTATCGCTCTGAACTCGTTTTTTTTCCATTTTTCTTAACGAACAATTTTTTTTCAATTGGTTATAAAAACACGTAAACTCAGAAAATGTGGACTGTGACTGCTCCATATATCTAGTCGGGAGTGGTGCTGACTGAAAACAGATGATTTGAAGCGATTCGCGCGCCATCTGTTGGTCATTCTAAGGACTTATTGAACTACCCTCGTATTTTGCCCCTCTCCTGTTCTTTCTCTTTCTTGTTTCTCCCTCTGTTTTTTGATGCTTGAATAAGCACCGCACATCCTCCCGCAGCTCCTCTTACCAATCCCCACCGCGCGGCTTCAGTTCTCGGAAATATGAAATTGAGAATCACGGAATCCAGGTTTCATTGTAATTGATCCGACCCAATGGGAAATAGACTACTGACGCAGTAGTGCGTCAGCACTGGCAGCGTCGGCGCAATACTCACCGCCTGTACTGGCGCAGTGCTGGCAGGACCTTGGGATGATAACTATGTTCGATAATGGCTTTCAGTACTGCACCAGTGCTGGCGGGCAGTACTGGCAGCTAATACTGGCGCAGTACTAGACATGAAGACTAGACAGAGTTAAGCCGACGCTCGTTTGAATTTATAACAAGAAGAGGCCTGTATAAGATGTGTGAACTATAATATCGTTCAAAGGATAGATTAGTTTTATTTTACGTATGAATTTCTGTACACTTATTACGAATCAAACAAAAATGACGGTGGCTGATGGTTGATTAAAACTCAACTCAGATACGATTGAACATTTTTAATCGTATCTCGGAAATCAATAAAGATTTTTTTACGTTTTTTCGGCTTAAATTAAAGATAATATTTTAGGCTCAAAAATATCTATTAGGCACCTTTCGACGTGGAATTTCAAAATCTTTCCAACTGTTTAAAAAAAATGCCCTACCTCGTTTCTTCACCGAGTTATCGTGGTTCAAAATCAGCAGTGATTTTTAATAATGCTCGCGCCAATCGTGCTGACAATTTCCTACGATAGTATATATATATATCCCGGCGAAATCCTGCGCTTGTCCTTATGACAAATTTTTAATTATATATATATTTGCTTTTTGATCTCTGATTTTTGCCAGTATCGATACAGTAATTGAACTGCAATTCCCCCAGTACTGCTCCAGTACTCATTCGCCAAGTCTTGTCTACACGTTGGCAAGACCACTGGCTCAGTACTGCGCCAGCACTGGTCCGCCAAGATTTGGCTGGACGTTGGCAAGACCACTGTCTCAGTACTGCGCCAGATGAAAGTTACGGCTCAATGCAGGCATTTCCCATTGGGGATTGCTTTCTTCTTTGAGAATAACTATATTCTTAGGTTTACCACTTAAATCATTTAAGTTAATTAAACAGGGGAAGGTCATAGGTGGCGTTTTTTGCTTTGATTCATACTTTTTGTAAAGAAATGACATGGCTCCAAAGTAAAGTTTTAAATTCCTAGAATCGAATATTTAGAAATTTTTGAGAAAACAGATTTGAAAAAAAATGATGTCTGGGCTTATGGATTCCAAAAATCCGTTTCCCAAGTGCTCAAGTAGCTCAGCGGTGGCAAACAGCAAGCGGCGAGAATCGGCGATCAGCAGGCGGCGAGAAATTGCGCACAAACCGGGTGCTCATCTCCTCAGCTACTCAGCCACTTGGGAGACGGTTTTGAAGGCCATAAGCCCAGCGACAATTTTGTACATTCTCATTCTTGAGAATGTAATGTAATCGTCCAAATTTTTGATCTCTAGTTTTTAACGGATCTTTATGCTTCGGCACTCACAGAACGTTTTTCTCAAAACTGGCCCAATATTGGGTTCTAGGAATTTCACAATTTCACTTTGGGACCATGAACTTTCTTTACAAAAAGTATGAATCAAAACAAAAAACACCACCTCTGTCCGCCCCCTGTAAGAATCGTACATTGGGGCCTTGGGGAACTATGATGAGTGGTTGAAATATATGTTTTCATTTTAAATATTTTTTCTAGCTAGATTAAACAACAAAATTAGTTAAATTAAGTAATTTTTTAGTTAGTACAACCGAGAAAAGTAGTTACAATTTGTTCCAAGTTAGCTGAGTGGAACAAACGTTGAAGAACCTTATTAGAACGGATCAAAAACATCCTAAGTCAGTGCAAAAATAACCTTTCTTAAAAACATAATATTCCAGACATTTTAAGGGGTTATTAGAACATAAAACGTTTTCAGAATATTATTTGGCCTTACTTGCGGTTGTTGGATCATTCAAATAATGTCTTTCGACTTGTACGTCTAAAGAACGTTTTTAGGACGTTATAATGACGTTTTAAAACTTTTTACCCACTGCGATTACAATAATTTGAACTAGGGGTACGCTCACATATTATGAAACATTAAAAAAGGTTAAGAGTGAATACATATATGACATTTTTGAACATTATATGACAAATAAAATTTGTAACGCTAGGGGGTATCGAAACTACATATCTATAACAAAATCTATCGCCAAGATTCGGGAGTGCTAATCACTGCGCTAAACCGCCAAGTTGAAACTCATTAAAAAAGCCATCCTCATAAGCTACAGTACAGAAAAGTTAAAGTACCAAATTTTAAGCTCTCTTTTTCTAATTATTTATTATCATACGACGTGATGTAAATGTAAAATACACGAACTGTTAACAGGAATATCAATAAGATAATTATTAAATAAATAATTTAAATCGATTACCATTTTTCTTCGCGTAATATTTCTTTTTTTTCACGTTGTAGACTATTTTACAACTTTTTATAAGGGCGGGAAATGTAATTTTTTATTAACATTTAAAATTTTTCATAATGATGAAACTTAGAATTTTTTTCTTTAAGAAAATAACATGAAGAACGTGAATAACATCCCTATTGTGCGATTTTGAATCTAAAAAAAGTGTCATCCAATTTTTGACAGAAAGTCATTATTTATAAGTCTGAACTCATGAAAAATTAAAATGAGTAGTGTCAAAAAAAAATTCACCCTTCGAACTTTGCAATTGTAACAGTTCATCAGTCAGGGCAATCGAGCTGGCCCCTCGCCGGGGACCCTCATCGAACATCCATATGGTGAAAGTTAGAATTTTAGAAAAGATTCATTCAATTTTTGACAGAAATTCATTGCTTGTAAGTCTGAACTCATGAGACCTCAAAATTTGTGGTTTCAAAAAAATATACGTCTTTTGGACTTGAAGTTTTAATCGTTGATTCGTGAGGGCAACCCAGCTGGGCCCCATGCTGGGGCCCCTATGGTTCATCCATATTGTGCGATTTCGAATTTCAAGAAAGTGTCATCCAATTTTCGACAGAAATTCATTGTTTGTCATTCATAAATATTTGTGGGAATTTAAGAACTTTTAAATAGTTTAGAAATATTTATAAAACTTGGAAACACTGCCGAAAATTTACCAAATATTTTGTTACTTCTTCCAAACTTCTAAATATCCTAAAAAAATACTAGAATTTTTCCTAATTTATTATAAAATCCTATTAAAAATATTTTTTTTAATTCTTTAAAATCTTTCAGATTCTTTTTTGATACATCTGAAATATTCAAAAATTTATTGAAATCTTCTCAAGAATCTCATAAAAATCATATTTATATAAATTTTAAAACAAACTGATAATTATTTCAATAAATTTTAAAACAAACTTATAATACTTGTTTGCTTTTTCTCAGTTTAGAATTTTATTTCAGCTCGAACCTAAGTGTTCAAAAACTCTAAAAAACTAGATATTTGAAATTATTGTATTGTATTATTATTAGTATAATTTTGTATTCTTCACTGCTTTGAAAAAAGTTTTAAATTGTTGAATTTTAATTATTTAATTACATTAAGTAACTTCAGTATTTGTAGGACTAAGCAAAATATTGAAAAAGCATTCGATGTTACATCAAACTATGGTTTTATTTATTTCTAGACAATACTTCATTTTAAAAAACCTTTTTTAATTTAGAAAAAGTCCATTATGTTTTAAATATTATACAAAAAAGGTTATGAAACTGTGTTGAGGGGGTGAGGGTACAAAGTAAATGTTTTGGTCTTTACATTTGTAGGACTAAAAAATATTGAAAAAGCATATTTTAGAGTATTTTAAAAGATTCCATGGAATTCTCAATTAATTTCAGTAATGTAATTGAATTTCAAAACATTTTAAATTTTCTATTCTTTTAATATATTCCTAAGAATTTGCAATTTATTTAAATAATTTAATGGGATTCCAAAGGATTTGAAATATTTTAAAGATTTTTAAGGGAATTTTAAAAGATTTAAAGGAATTTAAAATTAATTTCAATATTTTGAAGGAATTTCAAAGGACTTGAAATATTTTAGGGTATTGAAAAAATGCCAAGTGATTTTAATAGAATTTCGAGGATGTAACTATCCAAAGGCGTTTTAAAAGTTCGCCAGACATTTCAATAATTTTTCTAAAATTTCAGGAAATTTTGTAGAATTTCATGAGATTTCATCATGTTTAAATAGTTGTCAAAGAATTTATTCGCATGAAGGAAGGTATTTCGCAGGGTTTCAAATATTTTAAGACATCTTCAAATATTGTTTGCAATTCTTTTGAATTAATTTGGAATTAAGCCTGTAGTCTTATCAATTTATCCTGAATTCTTTAAAATTCTGTTGAATTCTCTTAAACTTGTTCAATTCACTTGAATTATTCTAAGTTCACTCAATTCAATACAATTTTTTCAACGTTTTGTTTAATCTATGAAGTTCTTTAAACTCACATTAAGTTATTAAACGTATTTATTCAAATCCTTTTGAATACCCTTGAATTTTCTAAACTCATTCTAAATTTACACAATTCAATGCAATTTTTTCATATTTTTTATGGATCTCAATTCAGTTGATTTTCATTTTGAATTCAACTTGAATTTTAAAGGATTTGAAATGTCTTATGTTATTTTTAATAAATTTCTATAATTTGAAGTGATGCTAAAGGATTTTAAAGATTTTAGGGCATTTTGAATATTCCAAACAATTTTCAAGAGCTTTAAAAAGTTTCAAAGAATTTCAAATCATTTGAAATCTTTCAGGGTATTTTGAAAAATCACAGGGAATTCTCAAGAGGTTCAAAATAATTCAAGGGATTTCAAACGATTTTAAAGAATTTGAAACATTTTAGGGTATTATAAATATTCCAAAAGGATTTTGTATTGATTCTAAAAATTTAAAGGGGTTTCAAAGAACTTACACTTTTTAAGATATTTTAAAAGATTCCAAGGCATTTTGATGTGATTTAAAAAGTTTCAAGGGATTTGAAGAATTTTGTATTTAGTTACAAATTTATGGAACGACTTTAACCCACCAGCTGCTGAATTTTTTTCTGATTTGCATTTTTAACTCCTTTTCGATGGTTTAGCTACATTACTTTAAGTAGCTTAAACTAATTAGCTCATTTATTAATTTAACTAATTATTACTAATTATAACTAAATAATTAAAACTTATCTGATTTAACTAATTTAAAAGAGATCAAACGCGTGGTACCATATATCACCGCTAGCAGCTGATGGGTAAATATTTTTATGGGGTTTTAAAAGCTCTCAAGGTATTTTGATGAATTTTCCATTATTTTAGGAAATATCAAATTTCATAGAATTGAACGGGATTTTATAATATTTTAATGGATTTCAAAGAATTTACTTGCAAGAAGTGAGAGATTTCATAAAGTTTGAAAGATCTTGAAATATTTTTAAATATTTTTAAATATTTTGTACGATCAATTTGACCTTATTTAGAATTTGACCAGAATTCTTTTAAATCCTTTTTAATTCCTTGGAATTCTTTTAATTCTCTTGAATTCTTCTAGATTCTCTTAATTCTACTCAATTCATTGGATTTGTTTTTAGTTTTTGTTGTTTTATTCATCTTGAAGTTTTTTAAACTCACATTGAATTTTTAGGAATTTCATCAAATTCTTTTGAATAACCTTCAATTTTTTTAAACTCATTTTAAACTTACAGTATTCAATGAATTTGTTCATCATTTTGAATAGATCTCAATTCACCTGATTTTTGTTTTTAACTCACATGGAATTTTTATAAATATCATCAAATTCTTCTCATTTCCCTTATATTCCTCTAAAGTCGTTAAAATTTTACTAAAATCAACGGAATTTTTTGTCAATGTTTGCCATTCAAAAGAACATTAGTTACTTTTGGTAAAATTTCGGTTACAATACGTAATTATTTCAAATAAATTAGTCTGTGGCAGCCTTACAAATAATCAATACAAAATTTATCAATTTAAATTTCGAATTTTTTATTCTATTTATAGAAAATTTTATGTTAAAAGTATTACGAGATTAGAATTTTGGCCCATAAATATTAATGGTAAGTGAAAAAGAAAATTAGTGACGGAAAAATCAGGGAAAAGTCAGGGAATTTCTTTAATTTTTGAAATTTATCATTGGTTTCATATAGTTTACGTTTCAGTCACAAAGATTCTAACGGCCTAATGGAATTAAACATATGTGGTATTAATAACAGAACTTGTTTTTAATTTTGTATATTTTTTCAAAACTTGGATTCAAAGTTATAATCTGTATTCATATTTCTGACTAAGCACAAAATTAACGTGACGTTTCGAGTTTATAACATTTGAATATTACGAATTCATACACCTAAATCAAATGTATGAAAATCTATAAATCGGGTAAAAAATTGCTTTCTTCAAACATATTTTTGTTTTATTGACTTGACTGCTCAGTACTTTTCTGTTAGAATTATAGATTTTTTCTGTGTATTATCAAAATGTGTGCAGTACAAGTGTTTTTTTTTTTGCAGAGAATGTTTTGAATTCAATGAGAAATAGTTTATGTTTTTTAAAAGGGATGGCATTTTTGTTATAAAATTTGAGACTATTCTCTCTCACTCCATCTCGGAAATTGTGCATACTACTTTTTTTCTATATTTGGGTCAAGCATCAAATTTTCGTAAGCATTTCAAAGAATTGATGACAATACTTTACGTGGAAAAAAAGGAAGGAAGTACAGTCTTGTTCAATGGATGCGTGCTAATTTATTTCATACCAGACAAGCAGTCCATGCTCAAGTCACATAATCATTTGCCACTCAGATATTTTATTTGTCAAAGGGAATCTTGCCGATTTGACTTAAATTTTTGTTGACGAAGTTATGAGTATTTGAATTCAAAAAATAAAAAAGGCAGATTATCAAAAAATGCTCAAAATTTTGGGTAAAAGTTGGATATTTATAAAGATAATCAGGGGAAACCACCCTACAGTATATAGATAGGAAAAAATTGAACAGCATTTAACTACATCAGTTACCAAAAATAAATAAGGACTTGCGTTTTTAAATAAACTTTACATATTCAATTGAAAATTCTTATTAAAAAAATGCCGAAATTAGTCAATTAGCTGTATCAAACATATTTATTAGACCCGGTCAAGTGGTGTACGATTTTGACACCTCTATCCACCAATAAGTAATCATTTCTGGTATTTCTCCTGGACATAAAAGAATACTCAATTCTCGATCATTATAATTTATCGTCAGTATACTTTAAATGAAAATTAGTTTATTAAGTAAATAATAGTTGAAACTGTCTTCATTTTACAAAAATCATAAAAGCATAAATTTGTGCCTCTTTTTTCGTCTGGTATTCCGTGAGATTGGTACGAGTTGTTTGATCTTCATACCCTTTAACCTGACGTAACTGAAATTTCTGAACTTTTTATTAACTACAATTTTATACTACATTTTTGGATTGTTGTTTAGGGTGACAGCGACCTTGAAAATCCTGAAAATCTGGAATTTTCCTTGATTTTTTTAAACCTTGAAAACCTGGAAATCTCCTTGAAATTTTCACTGATAACCCTACATTTTTTTGTTTTTTTTTAAACAGTTATTTTGTTAGAGCGTAAAGAGTAATTAAAATCTTTTAGTCTATTATGAAACGAGCATCTCGATTAGAAGAAATATTGCTACTGGAAAGTTTTTTATATATCAAGACATAAATCATCTTTGGGTCATTAAATTATAAATTAAAGAGATTTCAAGGCACTTTTTGTAGCCTGTACCAATTATTTCACTGATTGCAATGAATGGACTTGAATCTTGTGAATAATTCTATGAGTTTTTTATTTCTTCTCTGCTAATATAAAATGTTCAAGTATATACATTTTTTTGTGATGTTCAACTTACAAATTACAAAAAATATTAGTTGAAAATTTCGATGTTAATTTAGTTTCAGAATTTAAATGAGCCATAGTCATATAACAGATTTTTTAAGGGGTTGACCTATCGGATTTTGAGTGTACACCAGATTACAAAAAAATTACAAAATATTTCGAAATATTTCAAAATATTTTAAAGATTTAAAAATATTTAAAATGATTTTGAACGTTTCATAAAGATTTCTCGAGATTCAAAGATTATGAAAAGGCGTGCACTCCAGATTAATAAAATTTCATAACAATTTCATAAAAATTTTAAAACTTCCAAATGATATAAAGGTTTGCAAAGATTTGAAAAAAGGTTGCCATTTCCATATTTCGAAAATCGCAAAACATGTAAATGATCCAAACGATTTCAAAATATTGTATCGTGATTTTAAAGAGTTCAAAAAGATAAAAAAATTATTTCAATTATTTTAACGAATACAAACGATTTTACTATTCAAATGATTTTATAAAAATTGCACAATGATTTGGAACATTTGATTAAGATTGGAAGGATTTCAAAGATTGTAAAAAGGCATCTATATCAGATTTGAAAGATTTCACCAAATTTTCAGACATTTGACAAACATTTTTAAACTTCAAAAAAAATTCCATTTTTTCAAAATGACTTAAAACTTTTTATTTATTTTAAATTAACACAACATTTTCAGAAAGATTTCACAAACATTTCAAAAGAATACAAAAATGTCAAAGACTTCAAAAAGGGTGCAGTACACAAGATTTCAAGAATTTTAAAAATGTCAAAGATTTCAAAAGATTTCTAAATTTTTAAGAAGATTTCAAAGGATTTCACAAATATTTTAATGATGACAAATTATTTTTAAAAAAATAAGAAAGATTTTACAACTATTTCGAAAATATGATTAAAATTGTATAAAGATTTAAAAAGAATACGAAAATTTAATTTCAAAGATTTTAGACGATGTCAAGTTTTTTTTAAAGATTTCAAATGATTTCACAAATATTTTAAAGATAGCGTACAAATTTCATAAAGATTTCAAAAGAATACAAGAATGTCAAAGATTTTAAAAGGGGTGCAGTGCACCAGATTTAAAAAATTTAAATAATTTAAGAATTACAACGATTAAAAAATTTTGTAGAAGATTTCAAAAGATTTTAAATATTTTAATTATTTTACACAAATACAAAAGGTTTCAAAAGTTTTTGAACGAATTCACAAGGGTTTCAAAATATTTCAAAAATTTTAAAGATTTTGAAACAATTAAAAAATTGTAAACGATATTGAAATTTTTTTTTAAATTAAAAATTTTTTTGAAAGATTAGAAAGATTTCACAAATATTTCAAAGAACTCATAAAAATTTCAAACAAATTCAAAAGATTTCAGAAAGATTTCACAAGTTTTTCATAAGTTTTTCAACCAGTTCATAAGGGTTTCAAAACATTTGAAGAATTGCAAAGATTTCGAAACAATTACAAAATTGTAAACAATTTTGAAATTTGTTAAAAAATTCTAAAAACTGTTAGAAAAATTAGAAAGATTTCACATATATTTAAGAGAATTCATAAGGATTTCAAATGTTTTAGGAATTTCAAAGATTTCAAAAAGGGATTAACAACAGATTTCAAACCCATTGAAATAATCAAAACCCTTTAAAATCCGTCCAAACCTTTTGAAATTCCGTGAAATTATTTGGAATCTATGAAATCCCTTCAAATTTTCGAAATCCCATTAAAATCCCCGAGTACCATTCGAAATTCATGAAAATATTTCGGTGGCTCTTGAACTACTTTAAAATTCTTTATAAACAGTGGAAATTGTTTTTAATTACTTAAAGTCCCTAACAACATCTAGTTAATCTTATGAAACCCCTCAGAAATTTTTATTAAAATCTCCTGTCCCTTTCAGAATTTGTGTAAATCCTTCGGTAGCTGTCGAACTCCTTTAAAATTCTTTACAAACTAAAGGAAATCGTTCCTCATTACTTAAAATCCCTAAAAACATCTAAAAATCGATTAAAATCCGTGAAATCCCGTAAAATATTATGAAACGTCTGGAAATCGATTAAAATCCTTAAAATTTTATGAAACCGCTTCAAAATTTCATTAAAATCTCCTGTTCTCTTTCAGAATTTGTGAAAAACCTTCGGTAGCTCTTGAAAGCCTTTAAAATTCTTTATAAACTGTGGAAATTGTTTTTAATTACTTAAAATCCTGGAAAACATCTAAAAATAGAAAACTTTTTTGAAATATTTTGAAATCTCTTGCAATTCTTTAAAATTATCAATAATCTGCGGAAATCGTTGTTATTCCTCAGAAACCCTGAAAATCCTTTAAAGATATAAAAATCGGTTAAAATCCTTCAAATATCTTCTAAAAACGTTGTGATCCCTTCAAAATTAATTGAAATCTTTCAAATCCGCGAAATTTTCTCGTATCTCTCAAAATCACTTACAAAATTTTAAAATCTTTGAAAAGCCATTAGAACTCCACAAAATCTCTTGTAATCCTTTATAATATTCGGAAATCCTTTCAAATTTCTTCGGAAATGACGAAATCCTCAGATATATGTGGATATACTTTGGAATCTTTTCAAATCTTTTAGAATCCTTTGAAATATCGTGAAATCACCGAAACTCCGTAATATATTTTTAAATTCCGTAAAATTGTTTGAAACATATTAAATTGCGTTCAAATCTTTAAAATCCCTTTAAAATCCCCTGATATCTTTCCAAATTTGTGAAAATCTTTTGAAAATCCGCGGTTTCTTTCGAAATATCTCGAAATCTCTTAAAATATCTTAAAGTCCTTTGATCCTGCAATTCCCTTAATCTCTTGTAAAATCCCTAGAGAAATTGAGATTCTCTCTGAAATTGTGCTTCGTCATTTCTTCTTTTTAAAATCTTTAAAAATCCTTTGAAATCGTTTGAAATACCCTTAAAATTTTGTCATGGTTTGAAATACTTTTGAAATCCAAAGAAATCTCTGAAATGCTTTGAAAATCTCGTTAGATAAGTCTGGTGTAATTTACATCATCGAATTTACATCAAGTATCATGGTAGTTTCACTCCAATGATTCATGAAATTTCAAAACATTTAGGGGAAATTGCAGAATATGTATATATTTTTTAATTTTGAAACTTTTTTGTAAATTGTTCACAGAGATCATTGGTATTTTTGTGTCCTATGATTGTTGTGGGAAAATTACAAAATTACATCATTCACGCATGACGTGTGAATAGGATCGTAATGAAAAACAAGATTATTCCTTTACTATCTATACAATGTAATCAAACCGGATCATAAATAATAGTGCATAACTTTTTAGAGAAAAGCTTTAGTGGAAATGCCATCACGTAATCAGTGTCAGTGTCGTAATAAAGAAAAATTCTCGTAATATCTGGTTTGGAATATAACCATAATCGCTTTCCCCAACATAAATCATGCACGGTATGCCTCGAAACAAGAATTTGAATTCAAGCATCGAATATAATTTAAATTCTCATCAGTTTTTTATCTTTCGAGTAAAGTAACGAAACATTAAATGGTAAATTAAAACGAAAGGGTGAATTCATTCAGTTATTAACTGAATTTAGTACCCTTTCATTCAGTTATTAACTGGATTTAGTACCCTTTTTTAAGAGGTTTTGTTTCATTTTTTTAGCAATCCTAAACCGAAACTTAATAAGACATTAACGAGACAATTTTTGTTAATAAAACTAGGTTTGGTACTAATAGTAAATTAAAATAGAAACAAAAATCAGATGAACTTTCAATCAGCAAGAAGATTAATTTTCCACCAGAAAAGACAAATCAGCCAAATAATTAACAAAATAGGTACATTTGTAATCCAAAATAGATCAATTTTCAAGTAAGCAGTTGAATTTGTAATAAAAAAAATTAATTTTCACCCAAAGAGATGCATTTTTAAACTGAGAAAAAAAACGAATTTTCAAGAAAAAAAAGAAAAGATAAATATTATTTTTTATTTATTATTTCACTAAATAAAAAGTGGGTAAAAAGAGAAAAATTTCACAAGTACCTGCAATCATCTAGCATTATTAAGGAAGTTGATAGTTATAAGTAATAATACTTTGTTTACAGTATTTTTTGCTAAATTGAACTAATTACTAATTCATTCCAAGTGAAAAATAGATAAATAGCGTAAAATTGCAGCAAACCCCGAAACTTTCTATCACCATGCAAGTTGAATATTATAAAAAATTATAATAAATTCTTTAATTGAACAAAAAGTTAATTTTTTTATATATAACCCGCGACTTTTTATATCTATTCTAAGAGCAAATTGCTCAAATCAATCATAAATTGATTTAAAAACTTATTTAAATATATAATTAACAGTATAAAGTAGTATTCTGTACATCAGAAGTAACTTGCATGAAGAATAAGTATCAAAAAATCATAATTACCTCCCAAAACCTTTTTTTTTACTAGTGGTTTTTTTTGGATCCAAAAAAAAACAGACTTATGTGGGTGACATGAGGAAAGTAATATTTTATTCGTATTCTATGACTAATTTTGAAGAGAAATGTTCAGTTTCAACTCGATTCAGCTGATATTGATGATTCTGAATAAAATGTACAAAACCTTCCTGTTTCTTATGGGAAATACATGTTGAACTTCGTATGGTGCTTGCGTCACCTCTAAATATGATTTTTGTTAAATAAAAGAAAAATGGATTTATGTTTTTGTGGATTTAAACAAATTTCTGGAGGACATCTTTGTTAAAACAATTAGTTTCTTCTTAATAATATCTGTGGAATAAAGAAATTTTTTAAAAACAAGTACATAAATTATTTGTATTTCTCAAACGTCGTATATCCAATCATGAAAAAAAAGATTGTGCTGGCACTTTTTAATAACTTCAGAAAATATTTATGAGATATTTATTCAACTCACGCCTTTGGTATAGAGATATTTTTGATAAACAAGGTAATGAATTTCTTATTTTGTTGAAACTTCTTATTTCGAATATTGTAAAAATAATAAAAAGATTTCGAAAACTTTTTAAGAACGCAGAAGGACATTAAAAAACATTTTTTATTATGAATTCAATATTTTATTCGTCTTTTTAGATATAAAATTGACAAATTCGTGTTTTTTATTGAAAATGAATTATTTTTTATTGAAAGTTATACTATTCTAAATTTGGTTCATAACTCATCTCATTTGGTTAAAAAATCTACTATTTTGTGGAAAATATAATTAATTTGTTAAAAATGCACTTTTTCGGAGTTCAAAAGTTAAACATTCAATACTCAACTCTTTTGTTAAAAATCTCAAATATCTGGTTGAAAATTCATGGATTTTGTTTAAAATTCATCTTTTGTGTAAGAATATTCATCTTGGTAAAAAAATTCTTTTTTGTTTGAAATTCATTTCTTGGGTTGAAAATTAAACTGTTTTGGTTAAACATTGGTTCTTGTGGTTAAGAATAATTGTTTGAAACTATTCCATTTGTGGTTAAAAATGTATCTTCTTTTGTTGACAGTTTAGCTTTTTTAGTTAAAATTTCTTTTTAAATTCGTCGTTTTAGGTAGAAACTTATTCTGTATGGTTGAAAAAATTATTCTTGTGTGTCAAAATTAAACTATTTGGTCAAAAATTTATATTTTTTCGAAGAATTATTATCAATTTAGTTAAAATTTCATTGATTTCGTTAAAAATGTAACTATTTTACTGGAAATTATTTTTTTTCGAAATTGATCTTCTTGGTTGAAGTCATAATTTTAGTGAAAAAATCATTCATTTATTTGCATATAATTATAACCATTTGGTTAAAAATTATACTTTTCTTTTGGTTAAAAATGTATCTTTTTTAAGTTGAAAATGCATGTAGTTGGTTCAAAACTCCTCCTTTTTGAGAGAAAATTAACCTTTTGGTTCAAAATTAATTTTTTTGGTCGGAAATTCAACTATTTGGTCAAAAATAATTTTTTCAATTAAAGACTCTTTATTTTAGTTAAATCTGCATTTCATTGGTTAAAACTTTAACTTTTCTGTTAAAGAAAATAATAATTTATTAGAAATTCATCTTTTTGTAGAAAATCAATATTCTTGTTTGAAAATTCAATATGTTAGTTAAACATGTATTTATTTATTTGGTTAAAGATTAAACTGTTTCTTGAAAATTGTTTTTTATTTTTTAAAAATGAATTTGTTTAACTTAGAATATATATTCTATTTTGGGTTAAAAATTGATCTTTTTTAGATGAAACTGAACTTTTTTTAATTAGAAATTTATGTATTGTGCGTAAAATTCGTCGTTTTTGGTCAAATTGAAAGAAACATATATTCTGTTGAAAATTCAACAATTTTGTTGCAAATGCAATATATTTCAGCTTGAAACCTTAGTCACTTTTACAATAATTTACATTATATAGTTTACTTTGAATTTTAAATTGAAAATGTTGACCGATAGAACCGGGAACCGCTGTGATCCCTGTTTTAACGAGGGAAGTGAAACTGGCAGCTTGGAGTTTAAAGGCTTACAGATTCTTAGAGGAGCGACTTCTTTAAAATATTAAAATGAGTGGCGTCACGTAAGATTGTTTACTCGGTAGATTTCCACCAAGATTTCAAGATTTCCGCCTTTAGCAGTACTGAAGAAGAGGAAAGATTTTTAAATTCAGAGAAAGGTTTTCCCTTTTATTTCTTCCAATGCACGTTAGCATCTCTCGAGTGCCGGATCTATAAATACAATACACGGTCGAGTTAACGTTACATGCATCTGACATAATTTTAGCATCGGATATCTGCTCTGCCGCTTCTCGGTTGCAGCGGATAACGGAATCTAGTCGATGTCAATTTAACATGGATGTGATAATTTCCTCACTCCGCCGATTTAATGTCTATTCCTATACAATGGCGCACTATTCTATGGGAACTTGGTTGCAATTACAAATTTATAACTGTAATTCCATTTCGAACACTGTGATCTACATTCTCAAATAGAAAAAATTACTAAAGAATTTAATTAGAAGTATTTTCATATATTTTAAAGTTGGGGGGGGGGGGGGGGTCAACGGAATCTCACAAACAATCAAAAGTGGGAGGTGCGAGTAACAAATCAATGAAAAAATCAAAAACAAAATTTTGGAAATTGGATATAAAACTATGTGAAAAAGTAGCGTATAATGTCCATGAATACGTATATAGTTAATGTGGATTCAATAGTCAATCTGCCGTCTAAGTTAATTTTTGAATTATATCAACATTCTCAAATGAAGAAAAAATGAGTAAAGTATCTAATTAAAAGTTTTTTCATATACTTTGAAACTAGGAGGGAGGCTGGCAGGAGGGAGGTCACTGGCATTTCTTAAATTGTCAGAAGTGGGAGGGGTGAGTAAGAAATCTTTGAAAAAATCTAGGTTGGGTGGAAAAAAAATTTTTGAAAATCGGAAAAGCAACTATGTAGAAAAATTGCATACAAGGACCCTGAAAACGTATAGTTAATGTGGATTCGATCAATAATCTGCCTGCTTAGTTAGTCTGAATTATATCAACATTCTTAAGTGAAAAAAATTACTAAAGAATTGAATTAAAAGTTTTTAAATATATTTTGAAGTTGGGAAGGCGGAATTACCGAAACTTCACAAATGGCCAAAATGGAAATGAAACTATGTGGAAAACTAGCGTATGAGAACTCCCAAGATTTTTTACCGACTTTAATTTGCAGCCCCATCAGAGATTATTATTTTTTAGTAAAATCCTGTAGTTTTTGTTAATAATTTTAAAACATACAGACACTAAATTATTGAAAAATTAATTGTTTAGCCGGAAATCTAACTATATTGTTGAAAATTTAATTATTTGGTGGGAAATGCAATTATTTTGATAAAAAGTAATCTTATTTGGTCAAAAATTCAACTACTTTTTTGAAACTTGAAGCACTGTATATAAATTCCTTTTTTTTCTGATTGGAAAACTTAACTATTATGTCGAAAATTATCTTTCTTTGTTGTTAAATGTTAATTTTTTTAACTGAAAATGTAACTATTCAATTTTTGGTTGAACATTTTTTTTAATAGATAATTCACCTCTTTCGTTGAAAATCAAACCATTTAGTTGAAAATTCATCTTTTTTCAGGATTCAACTATTTTCTTTAAAATTCGTATTTTTTGTTGCGGAATTAAACTTTTTGAGAAATTGGTCGTTTTTGTAAAAAAAAAAATTTTTTATTTTAAATTGAGAATTTGACGATTTCAATTCCCTTTTTTGGTTGAAAGCTTATATTTTTTAGTTTTTAATTCAAATATTTGGTTGGAAATTCGTTTTTTAAAAAATTATTAGATTTCAAAGTATAACATTTTTTCAATAATTTACTTTTTTCGTTTTTACCATTTTTTACCGGAAATTGAAATTTTTAAACAAAAATCATTATAATTTGAATAAGATTTAGAATTCTGAACAATTTTCTGTTATTAAGAAGATGTAAGAGTTTTAATTGTAAAATTTATAATTAAAATACATTTTTTTGGAAGCTTGATACCTCATCATAAATTTTCTGTTTTCATGTTCGTGTTTTTCATTGGAAATTATTCGTATTTTTAATAAAAAATGATTAGATTTCAAAGAATTTTGATATTTTTCAGCAAATTTAGGTTATGTTTGTCTGTTTTATCTGAAATTGCTATTTTTTCTGTTAATTGACTAGATTTAAATACAATGATTATTGCTTAAAATAATACAGCTTACAAGCTTGAACAATTTTGCATTGTGATAGTATTTTTCGTAAGTTAATTAAATTTTAGATTATCATTATTCTTCAGATTATCAACCAGTCATTTAATTCACGATCAAAAACATTTTACTTGCTTTTCTTTTATAAATTTTAGATAAAAGATACTATGATATTATACATTGTATTAGGTAGATTTATATTATATATTAGGCTGGTTAAAAATCGAAAATATTGAAAAATGCAAAGTGTACTGGAAAATTCTTGTTCCTTTTTGAAGAAAAGGAAATACCTAACAATATTTTATCTAATCGGATCAAACCTTGCACTTCTTCATCTAGGTCAAAGGTTAAACTCTAAATATCTTCATTTCTTTCGTGGTTACAAAAAAATGTCGAAGACAATATTAGCCTAATTTGATAAAGTCTCATCCGATTGGGTCAAATTTTTAGATAGATTTTCTTTTTTTTTTTTTCAAGGAACAAAAATTTTCAAGTGCAGATTGAGTTTTTCGTTCTTTGTAGTTTTATAACTTGCACCTGAAAATAACGTTAGACTTTCAGGTCAAGTCAGAGATAGGAGACTTGTACATTAAACTACTATACAGTTGTATGACGCAGATAGTACATTTATATCAAGGGTAATGAAATAAGTCAGAGCAGAAGAATTATATCTTTAGGTGACAATCTAAGAATAAAAATAGAGTTTATAAATATAGTGTTTATAAATAAAACTCTTTATGTTTTATGTATAGGGCTTTGTGGCGGTAAAAGAAAAGGAAATAGCAATACTTTTTTTTAAATTCCCTGATTTTTCCATGACCTATTTTTCATATTCCCTAGCCATTAATATACAATGATCAGCATTTAAATCTTGTCAAATAGAATCTGTTATAAGTAGAATAAAACAATTTTAGATTCAAATTTGAACATTGTAAATTTGTATAAATTTCGACCAAATAGATGCCCTTTGAAAAATAATGGAATTTAAAAATAAAAAAGAATAAACTTCAAACAAAATCAGTTGCTTAAATAGACGAATTTATAACAAGGGGGTTGAATTTTTAACAAAAAAAAAGACGATTTTTTTTAGCAAAATACTAGAATTTAAAAAAAAAAATTTCAAGGAAATAATTGAATTTGTAACAAAATACTTTTATTTCTGTCTAGAAAGATGCATTTTCAACAAACAATTAAATTTTCAATAAGAAAACATTCAGTTTTAACCAAAAAGTTCAATTGTCAATAAAAAGATGAATTCTCTACAAAATAGTTAATACCAAGGAGTTCAATTTTTAACAAAATAATCAAATTTTCCTGAACATAATTGAACATAATTGAACTTTTATATAAAAATAAATTTAACAAATTAGTTCAAATTAATTTAATCAATAAATATTATTTTCAACGAAAAATATAATAGTTGATATTTCCACAGAAAAAGATTAAATTTCTACCAAAATAGATGAATATATTTAAACGAAAAAGAATAGTTTTAAATTTTCAACCAAAAAGATAGACTTTTTAACCAGATGGGCAAATTTTGAATAAATAAAGATTTTTCGTTTAAGAAGGAAATAAAAATTCATCTAAATTGTTGAACCTTAAATGCCAAAACTAAAAAGTTAAATTTTAAGGAAACAGGTGCATTTTTATGAAATAGTTCGAATTTTTGCGAAGATTTGGATTCTTAAGATAGTTCTCGTGCCAAAAGTCAGATATATGAAAAAATATTTTTTCTATGATTCTAAGAATCTAAATATTATAACTGCCCTCATTCCAAATAAACAACATTATTTTTGATGAAAAATGTTAAAATTCCCAAAAAACATTAATTTTAACTATGTTTTTTGCAGTTGAATTTTTTCTCTCCGCCGCTTCCTACCAATTTTATAAAAATTATTGCATTTTAAAAAAAGACGCCTCATTTTTTCGGGAAACATTCTCTACAAATCTACTGTTTGCAATTTTTAAAATAAGAAAATAATCTTATACTATAATTATTTGTTTAACAATTTTTTTCTTAAACCAAATCGTTCTAACGATTTAGAGCTATAGAAAAAGCCATAGATGCCATAGAAAAATTTACTTTCAAAATTGGAAACAGTAGAGTTGCAGAGGAGGTTTCCCCGGAAAAAATAAGTCGTCATTTTTTAAAATGTATTCATTTTTCGAAAATCGGTAAGAAGCGATGGTCAGAAAAAATGGAACTACAAAAACATGGTTAAAATTAATGTTATTTTTATGACTTTTAACATTTTTCCAAAAAAAAAACATGTTTTTAATTTGGAATGACATCGGTTATTATATTTAGATTCTTAGAATCATAGAAAAACTATTTTTTTCGGATGTCTGACTTTTAGCACGATAAACTTAACCCGAAGAGTTGAATTTTGAATAAAAATATGAATTCTCTACAACATTGTTAATAGCAAGGAGTTTCGTTTTTAAAAAAATAACGAAATTTTTGCGAAATAATTAAATATTTATAAAGACAAAATTTTTACAACATAGTTCGACAAATAAAGATTATTTCCAAGCGTTGATATTTCAACCGAAAAAGATGAAATTTCCACCAAAAGAGATGAGTATATTAAAACTTTAAAGACGAGTTTTCAATCAAGAAGATTAATTTTCTACCGAAAAAAGAGGAATTTTTAACAAAATACATGCATTTTTAAATAATTAATTTAATATTCAACTAAAAAAGATGCATTTTCCAATTGAAAGCTGAAAAGTTAAATTTTCAGTACAAAAAATAATTTGCAACAAAATAAAAATGAATTTTTAATAAAACAGTCAAGTTTTCAACCAAAAAGATAAATTTTTAACTTAAATGATGAATTTTGAACGAAGTAGACACATCTTCAATAAATGAAGATTTTTTAGCCAAGAAAGGAAAAAAAACATCTAAATTGTTGAACTTTGAAGCCAAAATAAAAAAGCAAATTTTCAAGGAAATGTTTGCATCTTTAATAAAAAATAATATTTTTAAAACCAAGAAGATAAGTTTTCTACCATAAAAATAACAAAAGTTACATTTTTAGTTTCAAAAATTATTTTTAATAAAGAAAGAGGATTTTCAACCAAATACTTTTATTTCCATAAAAAGGAATGAATTTTCAACTATAGAGATTAATTTTCAACTGTAATGATGATTCTTCAACAAAAAAATCTTTTTTAATAAAGTGCTACAACTATTACGCAAGTCATTGAATTTTCGATTTAAAAAAATCAATTTTCAACCAAAAATTAAACAGTTACATTTTTTGTTTAAAAAAAGAGAGTTTTCAACAAAGTATTTAAACTTTCAACATATCGCAACAGTTTAATTTTCAAACAAGAAAACAATCAAATTTTCAGCTGCATCTGAACAAAAGGAAGTATAAATAATATTATTATATTATATATTATCATATAAAATTGCATTTATATTCCAAAAAGATGAAATTTCTACTGAAGCAGGTGAATTTTCAACCCAAGAAGACGAATTTAAAACAAAATTTATTTAAACCAAGACGATTTCAGTTCAATTTTCAACAAAAAGGACATGAATTTTCAATAAAAATCAAATTTTATACGCAATTTTGTTACACAATTTTACTTTTTAATTTTTAAGTTAAAATTTTTTTTTCCAAAACAAAGTAGTTCGCTTTTTAATCCAAAAAGAAACGAATTTTCCAAAAAAAGGAATGGCTTTTTAACCAAATTGTTCTATTTTCAATGAAATAATAAAATTTTAATCTAAATAATCGTAAAGAAGAAAGCAATTACAAGAAAAAATATACAAGACAAATAAATTCCTTATAAGAATCTTATATCACGGTGGCCGCAAAACTTCATTTCCAAATTCCCTAATTTTCCCCCAAATAAACTAACTTCAGTTAAAAATTTCTCATTTTTTATCCTTGACAGTCATTTAAAGTACCTTTTTGACTAGATAATTAGGAATAGAAATCTCTTTTGATGAAAGAAATGGTGTTCGTCTTTCCAATTAATCCTGAGAGCATTTTTAAGTTTAACATTTTTCCATTTGTTTTTCTTATATAAGAATATCTTTGGGTGGCTTGATACTTAGCAAGCTATACAGTATGAGTACTTTTGTTGTACATTTTATCGACTGTTGTACTCGACGCCTAGAAATAACGTCGCTTTTGCACTTATTGTGAGTAATTTTAGTACAAGTCGTTGTCCGAGCTTTCGCAGAACGTTTTTGCTTGGTCATTTAGAATTCCGGTGACTCGACATAGTTATTGCTAACTCGTCTTGCAAAGCGATTCATTATTGTAGTGTTGAATATAAACATTCATCTTCTTAATCAATGTTAGGATGGAAAACGAGTCGAAATAATGAGCATACCATTCCACTTGTGAACATCGTCATTTCTTGTAATGTAATTTTAGATTCAAATGAATTTCGAGTCTATGATTCGCCTAAAGATATGGTATGTAGAGTAGATTATACTGGATTTCATTCAAACAATACTAACTGAGGACTGAGCAAAAAAACACCTGACCATTCCATTCGAGATGATTTCACAACACTCAGGAAAAAATGTTTTCGAACCACATGGACTGTTTTCTAAGATATAGATGAAAAATTGGTTGAATTAATTTTTGTTAACTCAAGAAAATATTTTATTGGCCCAATAACATTATTTTGTTGAATCAGAATTACCGTATTTCATTTAAATGATTCTAACTGAGTAAGCGAACAAGACATGATGAATCCATTCGAGATGATTCCTAAACACACGAAAAAATATTTTCTTGATCCACATGAACTGTTTTCTTAGATTTACACAAGAACTTTATTGAATTAATTTTGGTTAACTCAAAAAAATATTTGATTGACTCAACAACATTGTTTTCTTTTTAAATTAGATTGAACAGATTTCATTTAATCTATTCTAACTGAGGATTAAGTGAACAAAACATGATAAATTCATTCGAGAAGATTCCTCAACACTGAGGAAAAAAATGGTCTGGAACCAAATGAACTGTTTTCTCACATATAGATGAAAATATATTTGAAGCAAATTTTGGTTAACTCAACAAAACATTTGATTGACCCAACAACTTTATGTTGTTGAATTATATTTAAAAGTTTCATTTAAACTATTCTAAAGGGAGCGTTCAAGTATTGCGCAACGCTTTTTACTGACGGTTTGGATCCCCCCCCCCTCCCCCTACTTAATGCTTTTTCTATGCTAAGTATATGTAACTTTAGACCCCCCTCCCCTAGGCGCGTTACGTAATACTTGAAGGCTTCCAAATGTATACGCGAACAAAACATAACTCTATTCGAGATGATTCTACACCCAGAAACAAATTTTTAAACAAATGAACTGTTTTCTCACATATATATGAAAATCTTGTTGAATCTATCGAGGGTAATAAATTTAAAATAAAAAATTTTCATTTTGAATTGATTCTTTCCGTTTAAAAAAGATTCTACGTTAAAAATGTTATAAGAATAAGATTTTTTCTTTGAATGTTAATGGTCACCACCCTGATATAATATTTTTGTTAGTAATTTATTTACCTTGTATTTCTGTTTCTTTTTTTTTTTGCATTTGCTTACTCCTGAAGATTGTAATTTTAGTTAACAGTTTTATTATTTGCTTGAAAATCCAACAATTATCTTCAAAATCATCGCTTTCATTTGAAAATTCAATTTTTTTTAAATTCATCTTTTTGGGTTATAAATTCAACTATTCCTGTTGAAAATTCGTCGTTTTGGTTTAGAAATTCCTATATTTAGTGAAAATGTCATTTTTTAAATAAAAATGTAATAATGGTTTTAAATTTATTAATATTTTGTTAAGAATTCATATTTTTTGGGTGAATTCTACTATTTTGGTATTTCAAATAAAAAATCTTTCTTAGTTGAAATATCGACTACTACATTATTCGTTGAAAATTAATCTCTTTTGTTGAAAATTTAACTAAGATAACTAATATTAGTTTTAAACCAACCATATAATAGTTTAATTTCCAGTAAAAAAAAAAAATTTTCGATCTGAAGAAAAAAACAAAAGTTCAACCAAAGTGAAGAATTTTCAACTAAAAAGATTGATTTTTAAGTAGAATAGATGAATTGTAAACCAAAAACATGAATTTTTAATAAAATATTTTAACTTTCAACCAAATAGTTTCATTTTTAATCAAAAACATGAATTTTAAACTAACATGATGAATATTTAACTGGAATACTCGAATTTCCAACTAAACGTTATAAAAAAATCCTGACAATTCCAGGTTTTCCAGGTAGGATAGACAAATAAAAATTAAACCCGCTTTTGAAAAAATTCCCTGACTTTACAAAGAAATCAATGAAATTTCTAGGGTTTTCCAGGTATATAAAAATTCACTGACGATTCCAGGTTTTCTAGGTATAGACAAATAAAAATGAAACACATTTTTTTAAAAATTCCCTGACATTTCCAGGGTTTTTCCAGGTATATGCAAATTCTCTGACAATTTCCGGGTTTCCAGGTATAGAAAATAAAAATTAAACACGCTTGCGAAAAAAATCCCTGGCATTTTCAGATTTTTCCTTCTATATAAAATTTCCCTGACAAGTCCAGGTTTTCCAGGTAGGATAGACAAATAAAAATTAAACGCGCTTTCGAAAAAATGCCCTGAATTAAAAAAAAATCTCTGATGTTTCCAGGTTTTTCCAGGTGTATATCAAAATTCCTGACAATTCCATATTTTTCTGGTTTAACAGGTAGGATAAACACCCGGAAAATTCTTACATTTCTCAGACTCTCAGGCACCTAAATATGGACCTTAGCTCTATATCATCTTGCATCGGTATAGACTCTAAACCTCGCGAGTCTTTTACACTTTACACAAATATTTTATGAAGAATCGGTATCTCTCCTTGGTTGGATATCGGCTCATGTCCAGACCGAGGTGGTAGGGAACGGAACGAGTGGGAGGCCGTAAGCAAGACCGTTATGTTATCTCGAATTAGTCAGTCAGTCGAGCCAGCGATTCCGCGGCGGTACGAAAGGTGGTGGTAGAGTTCTTCTCTCAGCGGAAAAATCGCTTCCGGCGTTTACGAGTCATTGAACTCATCGGAAGAAAAAGAAATTTTGAAAAAAATTCTCACAAAATGCTCAGAGACGAATATTCCGTCTACATGTTGCAGAACTAATCCTGAAAGACCTGCTCTAGATTAGCGCAGGCACTCGAGTGTGTTTCGCGTGATAAACAAATAAAAAAACCAAAGAAAAATTGAAAGGAGGCTGAAGGGAAGACCTTGAGAAAAAAAAGAAAGTGTGTTGTTGGTGAATTTTGAAAAATCTTCGAGAGAAAAATCGTTGCTGAAAAAAAAAATTGAGGAATTTGATGGATTTGACAGACCGTAGCGACGGTATTTATCGGCTATGACGACTGTGGAGTTACTGTTACGGTAGTGAAAGTAAACGGGTGGTGCTAGTTTTGCATTGCGAATACGCACCGGTGGTGTCGAGTTACCTGACATCAGCTCCTTGTATATACGGATAGTGCATTCGTTACCGTGAAAGTTGCGGGACCTCGAGGTCGAAATGTCGTTCCTCTAGGCTTATAGTCTATAGAAAAAAAAGAAAAAAAAAGTATTAAAACACTTGGATTACTGTGATCTTTCAGTTCGAGAAATTTGGCTTCTTCAAGATACGAGATGACGGTGGTAATGAGCTTTTTTTATTTAATAAGCTCTTTTGTAAATGTTGAGTTTTTTGAAAACTTAAATGAAAGTAACGGAGAACGAATTATAAAAAGGATAACACAGAACAGCACACAAAAATCGAAGTGTAATCTGGACCGACATACATAACTTGTTTCATCAAATGAATATATTTCATCATATGAATATTCAACCAAAATTTGTCCAGTTGCTTATTACTATTCTAGTTATTTAAATCCATTAATGAGCATATCCAGAAAAGTAGCATAGACAAATCAAAAGTGAATTTGTGTTGCGGGTAATTTGCAAGTGGTAAAGTTGGATTGTTTCACATCGTAACAAGGGAAGATACAATGAAGTTGAGATTGTAACCATGGCTAATATTGTGGGTAATTATGAAGCAAAGATAATTTTTGTTCTATGTAAAGATTAGAGAAAAATGGCACGTTTAGAAGTGCACTACATTGTCCAAAACGTACTGCCGCCCCAAACGTATCGCCTTTATTAAATCATATATGAACTTTTGTTGGTTGGTTAAACATGTTTCCGTTGACTCGAAAGAAACATGTTTAACCAGTAAAAGAAAGTTTATAATTTAATGTGGTTCAGTTCAATTTTTCTGATACGTACTGCTCCAAACGTGCAATCTCTCCCCTAATCTTTATCCACAGGAAAAATTACCTTTACGTGATAATTATCTACAATATTGGCTATGCTTACGATCTCAACTTTATTTGCTCTTTCTATTATTACGATGCAAAAAATCCAACTTTACCCACTTGAAGATTACCCGCAACAAAAACTCACTTCCAGGGTTGCTACAGGTCAGGTAATTCTGGAAAGTTAGGCAAAGTCAGGAAATACAAAACTGGTCAGGGAATGTCAGGTAAAACCTGAAAGAGCCAGGACAATTTCAACCCCCATGTTAGATATAACTTAGGGAATGAGTATTCAGTTTTTCTATCTGGTTAAAAATTTAACAATCATATTAAAAACAAAAATGTCATTCTTTTTCGTTAATTATTCAACTGTTTTGTTGAAAATTCCTCTTTTTCGGTTGGAACTTCAACTATGTGGTTGAAAATTAACGCTTTTGGTTAAAATGTTACTGTTTTGTAAAAAAGTTGTATTTCTGGCATAAAAATGCAGCATTTTGAGTGATATATTTTTTTCTCTCTATTGTACACAAATTGTTTGATTTTTAAAAACTTGTCTTTTTAGCTTAAAAATTAATCTGTCATCGTAGAAAATTAATCTTTATGGTGAAAATTCAACTATTTACTTAAAAATTTATGTATTTTGTTGAAAATTAGCCACTCCTGTTAGATTATTAATCTTCTTCATAAAAAAATTACCTCTGGTTAAAAATTCGTCTAATTGGTTGAAAATTCAACTGCTTTGTCGAAAAATAATGTTTATGACTAAAAATTACTTTTTTTGACTAGAAATATAACTATTCCATTTTTGTTTCAAATCTTCTCATTTTTAGTAAAAAATGTATGTATTTTGTTGAAAATTCTTTCAAAATTGACCTTTTTTTAGTTGAATTTTTTAAATCTTTTTAAATAAGAAATGTATGTGCTTTTTTGAAAATTAATTTCATTGTTGGTGTAGAATATTAATCTTTTGGGTAAAAAAATAATCTTTTCGAGTGAAAATTCATTTCAATGACTAAACATTTAACTACTTTGTTGAAAAATTATTTTTATGTTCAAACAGTTCATTTTGAAACTGAAAATATATTACAACTTTACTATTTTTAGTTCAAAATTTACATTCTTTAGTTGAAAAGTTATCTTTTTCAGTAAAAAATTTATGTGTTTTGTTGTTATACTGTCGCTTTTTGTAGAAAATAAATTAATCTTAATTGCTAAAAAATTCATTTTCTTAGTGGAAAATTCTAATATATTTAGGTAAAAATGATTTTTTTTTTTGGTCGAAGATTCATTTTTTTAGTTAAAAATTCATTTATTTGATTGAAAATGTAACTATTTTGTTGACTTTTTTGGCAGAAGATTAACTTGTTTATCTGAAATATTTATTTTTCATTCGAAAATTTGTTTATTTTGTTGAAAATTCGTATTTTTCCGTAAAAAAAGTTAAGCTTCTTAGTCCGAAATTTATCTTCTTGATTGAAAACTCAACTATTTGGTAAAAATTCAATTCTTTGGTTGAAGATTCATTATTTTATTTCAAATTTCATTTCATCCATCAAAAGTTGAATTATTTTTCAGTTATATTTTTTTAGTTAAAAATTAATTTATTTATTTGGTTGAAAATTTAAGTATTTTGTTGAAAATTCAACTATTTTGCGAAAAAATCATTTCTTTGGTTGAAGATTCGTCATCTTAGTTCGAAACTCATTTATTTTGCTAAAAGTTTAACTATTTTATCGATAATTAATGTCTTTTGTTAAAAAATCGTCTTTTTCGGTAGAAACCGAAAATTAAACTTTCATTGTTTGATTGGAAATTGACCTTGTTTAGTTAAAAATCCCACTATCAAGTTGAAAAATTATTTCTTGTCATCAAAAATTAATTTATTTATCTTAAAATATAACTATTGCATTATTGGTTCAAAAGTGTTTATTTTAGATAAAAAATTTAACTTTTTTTTAGTTAAAAGTGTATGTTTTTTGTTAAAAATGCATCTTTTTGGGTAGAAAATTAATCATCTTGTTTAAAACTTTTACCTCTTTTGATGTAATTCATTTCTTTGGTTAATAATTTAACCTACTAGAAAAATTTATAAGTTTCAGGAAA
The DNA here is from genome assembly GCF_010883055.1 of Belonocnema kinseyi. NCBI lineage: Eukaryota > Metazoa > Arthropoda > Insecta > Hymenoptera > Cynipidae > Belonocnema > Belonocnema kinseyi. Next base: position 86,699,461 of record NC_046665.1, read on the forward strand.
AATGAAAAATTGGGCGAGGAAAAGTCACAGAAAATCAGGGAATTTTTAAATTGAGATTTTGTAGCAACCTTCATTTCTCATTTTTCTGTCATACTCTTTTAACAATGTGCGTCACAACTTCTTTATTAACACACACTCATTCATGGATTTTAATAACTGGAATAGTAATAAGCTACTGGAAAAATTTCGGTTGATTATTCATGTAATAAAAAGTTTTCCTTGATCATTGCATGTATGTTCATCAAATTAAATTTTTCCATTGCTTTAGCGTATTATAACTTATGATTCTTGTTTGACAAATGCAAATAGTAATTCAGGCAAGCACGTGTTAAATATCGTGCACCCACGCTTACTTCATCAGAGACAAACATTGTTTACATATGAACTAAATGTGTATACCTATACTCTGTTATGATTAAAAAGACAAATAAGAAATTCATAGCTCGTTTGCACATCAAAATCATATTTACATTCTTGTTATTCAATTATAGTACTGTCGGACTGTAGCAATTTCTCATTGTTCTATTACTAGATAATTGGTATTTTGTAGCAAAGAATATTGGAAATATAGGGGAATCCAGTACGAGGTGGATAGACAAACTTTCGAAGTCATAATATTGATTACTGATGAACAAGTTGGGAAAGTATTACATACCAAATTAAAGCTTCTGGAGCATTTATTTTAATAATAGTAATATCATGGTATAGATTTTATTAGCAATTTATCCTATATTTTATACTTTTGTTAACCCATTACGCCCTTATTCGGATGGTACTGTTTTGGTATGAGATGAATATTCACATTTTGAGCCTTTTAGATCAATTATGGAAGGACATTGTGTATAGATTTTTGAAACAATGCTCAAAAACTGTTATTCAAAAACATTTTTTTTATTTATGCAAAAAAATCAATTTGGTACCGAAGTCTAAGCTGTCAAAAATGTATTCACCTCATACCGAATGACACTTCTCATAAAAACAAGTAAAATCTATTTGCGATGGTAATTCAGAGTATTAATCATTATGCAGTTTTGAAGCTAAAAGTTAAGCGAATCGATGGAATCAGCAAAAGAATAGTTAAAGCAATTTCATCCATTCAAAAATAATTATCTGTCAGCGGAAAAAAGTTCCATCTCCTTATCAAAAACACATTTTTAAAATTTTCAATTAAAAAATAGCAACTAATTGGTAAAGAGATTGATTGTATAATTCTTTTTTAATATTGCCAAAGATAAAAAAATACCACAAAACTTTTGTTTCAAAACCCAGTCACTTTTTTCATTATTTAGTTCGCACTGATATCTATCTCATCTAGCATCATCTAGCCCATTGGAAAATTTTTCAGATTTGTTTTTAATTTTGCAATAAATATCGTATCGCTTTCAAAAGTAATGTGTTTGGCATTCTGCTTAATGTTATCAAAGATCTCCGTTAAGATATTAAAGATCCTTTTATATTTGAGATTTAATGTTTGGTTTAATAATTAATTTTCCTTTTATAATATACATTTAATAATCTAAACCTTCTGTTGATCGAACTTTCAAATCTTAAAGTTCCTTTTATATTTAAGAATGAAAACTTTCTTTTCAGATATTCAACAGAGTAATTATTTAGGTAACCTAGATTCATGTAATTATTTACTTCTGGATTGAAAATTCATCTTTCGGTAGAAAAGTAGTGTTTTTTGAATGAAAGTAAATTTCTGTTCATTGAAAAGTCTACTATTATATTTTTGGTTCAGATTATAGTAAAAATTTTACTATTTGGTGAAAAATTTTATTATAATTTAATAATTTTTTAAATTGAAAAATTTACTTTTTTGTTTTTGGTACAGAATTTATCTCATTTTGTTAAAAATTCTACTATATGGTTGAAAAGTTAATTATTTTGTTGAAAGTCCAACATATGAGTATAAGTATAATTATATAAGTATGAGTATAAGTATTCGTAAAAAGTCATCCTTTTTTGGTCAAAAATTCAAATGTTTTGTTAAACATTCTTCTTTTGGGATAGAAAATCCGTAATATTTTATTGAAAATTCATATGTTATGGTTAAGGCTAATTTATTGAAATTGAAAAGTACTTTTTTGTCTATAATTTATTTCATTTGTCTAACAATTTCACTAATTGTTTGAAAATTCAATTATTTTCTTGAAACATCAACTGTTTTCTTAGAAAGTCATATTTTTCATGTCGAAAATTTCACAATTTTGTTGAACAGTCGACTTTTTGGATATAAATTTGATCCTTTTGTATTGAAAATTGATATTTTTTGCTCAAAACTTATTTTTCTTGGTTTAAAATTTAATTGCTTTTGCTTTAATACTAATCTTTTTTGTTCAATAAATCCATCATTTCATTCAAAATTTATTTCGTTGGTTGCAAATTTAAAATTTGGGTTCGAATTGAAACATTTTGTACAAGATTTGTCTTTCTGCTTGTAAATTCAACTACTTTGTTTAAAACATTTTCAAAGATTCAATTATTTTCTCGAAAATTCGTCTTTTATATATAGAACATTCGTCCTTTTGGATTCAAATTTCGTCTTTTACTAGAAAAGTTATATTTTTTGGTTAAAATTTCAATTGTTTTCTAAAGTATTCGTCTTTTGCGACAAAGTTTTGACTATTTAGTTAAAAATTAAAATATTTTGTTGAAAATTCGTGTCTTTTTCTTAAAAACTCAACTATTTATTTGAAAATTCAATTATTTTGTTGAAATGTCAACTATCTTTTATAAAAATTGAAGGATTTTTTTGAAAATTCAAGTAATTTGTAAAATATTTATATTTTTTGGTTGAAAATACAAATATTTTGTTGAAAATTCGTCTGCTTGGATAGAAAATTCATTCTTTTGGATTAAAAATTAATTTTTTGGTAGAAAAGTCACCTTTTTTGGTTGAAGATTTATCTTTCTTGCATGAAAATAAATTTTTTTATTGAAATTGAACTTTTTTACATGTTTATTTTTTTGTTCAAAATTCAAGTGTTACGTAAACATTTGGCCTTTTTTGTTTCAAAATTTATTGTTATTGTTTACAAATCTTCTGTTTGGTGCAAAATTTCATTATTTTGTTGAAAATTGATTTTTTTTAAATTGAAAAGTTTGCTATTATACTTTGGGTCCAGATTTAACCTTTTTTGGTTAAAATAACCGGTTATTGGATTGAAAATTTAATTGTTTTGTTCAACATTCTTCTTTTTCGATATTAAAATCATCCTTTTGGATAGAAAATTCATATTTTTTGATTCAAGATGCAATATATTTTGACTTAAAATATTAGAAATTCAAAGCGTTTTATATTGACTTTAATACGGTATCTACCTTATTTTATTGAAAATAGATTATTCTTCTATTTTCGTGAAGAATTACCCCATTTTTCGTGATTTTTAAAGCCTTTTGGGCTGTGAAGTCTGAAATCACTTTCACAATAATTGACATTCTATATTTTACCTTGGAGTTCTAAACATTTTTATTCTTCAAAACTGTATATAATGAAGCAATTAGTATTTCTTAATTATTAATCTAAACGCTTAAAAATCAAATTGGAAAAATGTAAACTTTGACCGGAAAACCCGGAAAATTGCCTCGAATTTTTTTAAGTTTTAGTGGCAACTCGTTAGTCCTTCCAAGTAAACAGTGCCTGTGGTACAAAAAGAACTCTTAATCAGCTCAAGAGCTACTGGAAACTTGACTCAAATCCACTTCCATGTTTCGAGAATCTAAATCCTTGAAACCGTATTTAAACTATAGAGTCATAAGTCAATTAAAATTTTTGCCATCTGACCAGACAGAAGCAAATCCGTCTTATCTGATCGTAATGAAGCGAGTTGGGTTTTTTTTATCGTGCTTAAAAATAAGTATTTGTGTCTATCTTTGGATCCTTATCTCTCTTTGCTTCATAACAATACCATGTAAATATTCCTTTCCTATAATGTTTCAGGTCTTTTTTCCGATTTCACGGATTGGCACCAAATATTTTGTATTCTCTTCTTCCCAAAGTATTAGCATGTTAATGTATTTATTAACCATAATTATTGGTTTAGTTTTGCACTCTATGTATACCGTTTTATGATTTTTACAGGCCTAAAATATCCCCTGCCATACAAAAAACCATCAGGGTCATTTCTCTTCTCAAATTCCCAATTACCCTAGCATTCGCCTAAATATTTGTTCAGAGAAGTGGAAAACTGCAGAAAACTAAAACTCCTGAGTAGACACTCGACAGTAGTTAAACGCAGTGAAAATACGACTAGCGAAAATAAGAATATTGAGTGGTTCTAAAATTTCTAACATATAGTTATCACCCGCTAATGCGCGCTTTTGTCATTGTTACAGGTTATGGAAGAAACGAATACCTTCGTCACATGGCCTTCCCGACTCAAGATCGGAGCAAAATCGAAAAAGGGTGAGAATTTTACAAATTTATTTATTATTCCAGACTTTCCCCTATTCCCCGCTGTCTCTATTTTTAAAAGAATTTCTCTTTTCCCACCTGTTTTCAAAAGAAATTCTCTATTTATCGTTTTTTCGCCTAAATGCGAACTGAATTAATAGCAGCTTATAAAAAATACAACTATCCTTGGTTAATTAGTAATAGTAATTATTCGTTTAAAAATTCTACTATTTGTTTCAAAATTTTATTCTTTTCTGAAAAATTGAACCATTTTGTACAAAAATATTTATTTTTCATGTTGAAAGTTCAACTGCTTTGTTGAAACTTAGTCTCTTTGGGGTAGAAAATTCAATTACTTTTGTGGAAAATGAATCTTATTTTATTCAAAATGCAACTTTTTAGATGAAAATTAATCTATTTTGGTTAAAGTTTTATTATTTTTTTGAAAATATTTTTTTTTAACTAAAAATTGAACTATTACATTTTTGGTTCAAAATTTATATGTTTAATTAAAAATGGATCTTTTTAGTTAGAAATTCAACTGCTTGGTTGAAGATACAACTATTGTCTTGAAAAGTCGTCTTCTTAATTGAGTTCAACTGTTTCTGACTGCAAAATAAAACATATTTTGGTTTAAATATAAACTATTACATGTTTCGTTGAGAATTAATGCTTTTTATTGAAAATTGAACTGTTTGGATGTAAAATAACTTTTTTCTTAAAAATTCTTATTGTTAGGTACGATATACAATTTATGTGTGAAAAATTTGTTTCATTGACATGAAAATTCAGTAATTTTGGTTGAAAATTAACTTTTTTGTTGAAAACTCATATTTTCAGGTTAAAAATTAAACTGTTTTGCAGAAAAATCTACTATTTGGTAGAAAATTCATCTTTCTTGATTGAAACTTAACTTCTTTGGTTTGAAAATTCATCTCTTCGTAAAATGTTCAACTTTTTGGCAATTTATTAGAAAATCATCTCTTTTTTTGAAAATTCATAGTCTTATTGAAAATTCAACTGTTTTTTTTAACTCATCTTTTTTGGTTGCATTTAAATATTTTGGGTGACGATTGACCGTTAATGCTTGAAAATTCAACTGTTCTGTTGAAAATCCATTCTTTCTGATTCAATATTAAAATCTCGCGTAGAAAATGGGCCTTTTTGGCTTGCTAATTCAACAATTTGGTCGAGAATTCAACCATTTGGTTGAAAATTAACTTTTTTGTTGCAAATTTATATTTGTATATAGGAATTTCCAGTATTTGATTGAAGGTTCAACTATTTTGTTAAAATTTAATTATTTAGTAGAAAACTCATGTATTTTGTTGAAAAGTCATATTTTTTTCATCGAAAATTGAACTGTTTTTTTTTAATTCGTCTGTTTGGACAAAAAATTCGACTATTTGATTGAAAATTCTCTTAGTTGAAAATTTAAGTATTTTGTTAAAAAGACAGATTTTTGTTGAAAATTCAACATTTTTGGCAAAAACTCGTTGTTTTAGGTAAAATTCATCTTTTGGTAAAAATTTCTTGTATTATGTTGTTCAAATTTCGTCATTTTCTAAGCAAATTTTTGTGTTGTTTTGTAAAAAACCTTCTTTTGATGAAAATTCGTCCTTTTTGGGTCGAAATGTCATCTATTTGCTAGAAAATCGGTTTTGATTGAAAATCAGTATATTTCAATTAGAAATATTCAGATTGTAGGGCATTTTTTCTTAAGTTTAAGATGGCATCACTTACACAATAATTTACAATATGTATTTCACCTTGAAATTATAAAATGTTTAATCATTTTTTAAATGTGTATAATAAAGCAATTATTATTGAATAATTTTTAATATAACAAATTTCAAGGAATGCGAAATAACAGACTTAAATTTTTGAAATGTATGTAAATGCTTTTAAATGTGGGACATGAACTTGATTCTTAAACCTTGAAGTGCCAACAAAATAGGCTAGACGACTACGTCCGAGAGACCATGAAGAGTTTTTATTATTAATGGCCAATGAAACGTATATCTACGTAAAATCGGATTAAGCAGTAACCCAAATAATTATAACAAGTGAGTGACCCAGTAAATGCCGGAAGCTCATTGCTGACCGGAATAGCTTTAAATTTTTCAAATTTATGCCCTCATTAATACACCTAATGGTATGAAAATTCTTTCAAGGACCGTCCGTAACAGTGTTACTTTAAATTCCTATGATTTCAAGTCGAAATCTATATTAGATTTAGAAAAAAAAAACAAGATTAATTTTCTACTAAATATTTAATTTTTCAACTTATTTACGATACATTTCAACAAGAAAATTTATTTTATAGCTAAATAAGTTAATATTCAAAGATAATTTTTAAAAACCTAGTTCAACTTTGAAGTAAGTAGTTAAATTTTCAACTAGAAAATATGAATTTTGAAACAAATAATTAAATTTTCTACCAAACAGATGAATTTTCTTGCATGAAGATTACAATTTTCTACTAAGAAAACACGAATTTTTAACAAAGTACATCAATTTTCAACAAAATTGATAAAATTTGAAGCCAACAAGACGAATTTCCAACCAAATTTATACTAAGAATATGGATTTTCAATAAAAAAGTTAATTTTTAACCGAATAGTTTAATTTTCTACTAAACTGAGGAATCGACAAGCAAACCAGAATAACTTAAAACCAAACAATTACATTTTTTACCCAAAAGGATTAACTTTTAACCACAAAGATTAATTTTCTACAAAAATATTTCAATTTTCAACAAAATAGATTTGAATATAGATGAATGCTCTTTGCTCAACGAAAAATAAATATTTGATATTATTTCAACCAAAAAAGATTTTTGTTGGAAATCAATCACAGTTGAATTTGACCCAAAATGAATTACTAAAAAACGCAGCTGAATCCTCAGCCAGGAGAATTAGTTGTTTTTTTCATTTAATTCTACTTCTAGAAAATTCGTCTTTTTATAGAAGTTTCTAGAATTTTTTTTTTTGCTTCAAAAATCGACGGTTTTTGTTTGAATTTGACTCATTTTGATTTGATTTTTTCATTTGGAGTTTTTTGGATTGAAAATTAGTTTCTTTCGGTTGGAAATTAATTTTCCAAACTAAAAATTTAACGATTCCATTTTTGATTTGCAAAAAATCTTTTTTAGTTGAAAATGTAACTATTTTGTTTCATAGTGATCTTTATTGTTTGAAAATTCATCGTCTTTTTGGCTAGAAAGTTCGACTGTTTTTGCTTGAATTGTAATGTTCTTGATTGAAAATTTATCTTTGTATGTGGAAAATTCCAAAATTTGGTTGAAGTTTGTTTTCTGTCTTGACTGAAAACCCGTTCTCAATTGTAAATTTGTATTAAGTATTATACTTTTTGATAAGAATTTTTTAATTTCGGCCGAAAATTTACCAATTTTGTTGAAAATTAAATGTTTTCTTTGTTGAAAATTATTATTTTTAAACTGAAAATTTAATTATTCCATGTTAGGTTGAAAGTTATATTTTTTTCTTAAAAATTCAACTATTCGGTTTAAAATTGATATTTTTCATTAAAAATTGATTTTTTTACATTCTCATCAGGGAAGGTATTATATTTGTGTAAAAATTGAATACCCTCCCCTTTTTTTGTCAAATGTCCATGTTTTGGGACCCCCTGAATCCGAAAACAGGTTTTTACGAATGTGTCTTCTGTATGTTTGTTTGTCAGTCCGTACATTTTTAGATTGTTAAAGCAATAACTTTCGAAAGAATTCACAGATTGTATTGGCCTTTGGTATACCCTTTAAGTGTCCGAAAATAAAGGCCAAGTTCGTTAGCCAGCCATTTTGGATAAAAATTGAAAAAGTAAGCGCATTTTGAACATTTTTGAGACCACTTCTTCAAGATTTAAAAATTCTCTAATGGCTTTTTTTATTTTAAAAAAATAGAAATAGGGCACCAAAACTGCGATGTAGAACACGATGCGATAGAAAATTCAATTGAGAAAGTCTGTGTTACTGAGGTTATGGATAACATTGCGAAATTAAAAAACGTTAAGGCTGCTGCCGCTCTTTTTTAACGAGACAATAAAAATGTGTCTATTTTAATGCCAGTGAATGTTATGAAATTGTAATAATATACGTTTATGGAAATTATATACAATTTCAGGGATAAACTCGAGTGTGAAGGACGAGATACGTGATTCTAATGTATTCCTTAAGTCAGAAGGAGCTTTAACAAAAGAGAATTCACAATCACCATATTACTGTTGTCGATGCTGTGACTTTTAGTTTTAACAAGTCTGTGCACAAGTGTGGGGAATATGCAAAGGCCGAGCGCAAAGCGCGAGGTAAACACATCATCGAGCGCGAAGCGCGAGAAGTAACAGTCGCGCGCCCTAGGTGCTTTGATGAATTTTATATTTTCTTGATTGAAAAATCTTGTTTGGTTGAAAATGTAATTATTTTGTTGAAAGTTCAACCATCTTCTAAGCGATTCGTCCTTTTGGTTCGAAAATTTGATCGGTTTTTAAAAAATTTTAATCCTTTTTTTTTAAATTAAATCATTTGCTTTAAAATGCATCTTTGTAACTTTAAATTTCAGTTTTTTTGATAAACTCGTATTTGTTGTTTAAAAATTCAACTGTTTTGTACAAATTTCTCCTTTTGGATTGAAATGTAATTTTTTATGTTACAAAATTAATCTTTCTTTATTAAAAATTTATCATTATTGGTTGAAAAAACATCTTTTTTGTTGAAAATTCAACTATCTTTGAAAAATGCCTCTTTTATGAATGAAAATTCTTCTCGTTTGGTTGAAAATATTTTTGGATGATAATTCAAGTATTCTGTTGAAAATGTAATATATTTCGACTCACAATCTTAGGAATTTAAACTGTTTCATATTGAATTCAATATGTTATTGACATTAATTTTATTTTAAAAAATGTATTCCCCTATTTTCATGAAAAATCACCCTACTTTTTCTGTTTTAGAGAATTTTGGGTTACTTTAATTTTCGATGGGGGTTGGGAGGTGTAAAAGACAAAACAACAGTTCATTCACGAAGTATTGCCAGCATTATTTCTCACTAATTACGAACCTAAATTATATGAGTCATTTAAAAATAATATTTGGTGATTTACTGAGCTTGAAAAAACTTTTATGTTTCTACACGTTTGCGGGTCGCGGGTCGCATAAATTAAGCAAAAAACTTTCCAAGATGACGAACACAGCACATGCATTTCATTAATTCAGAAATACATTTTTGCAGGCTGGGCTTATTGTTAGTGACAATATCCGTATATTTATGCAATAGATAAGCATGCAAATTCACGGAACTTATTCTTGCGTCAACGCTAATTTTTTTGTTTAAAATTATAATATTTATCGTGAACAATTTCTAATTATTGTTTTAATATCAGATTTTCTTAAGGAATTTGATTGGGTTTTGACTATATCACTATATCAAAATGGTGTATGCATTTCGTGTAAACCAGTTAAAACAGGTTCGAATTCACTGATGATCTTTTCTACGGAAAAATACTGAATGTGTCCCCCTGATATTATCTACTTAGCAGTGTGAAGACTTGAACACGATACGCTTAGCATATGTTCACACGGAAAATTTTTTATGTTGAATCAAGAAAATATCATTACAAATATCTTCTTCAGATATAAATTCAACTATTCGGTTTCAAATTCATTTATTAGGTTAAAAATTCAGTTTCTTGTTGAAGATTCATCTATTTATTCAAACATTTAAATATTTAGTTACATTTTTATATTATTTTTTCTTTAGATTAAAAATTTAAGAATTTGGTGAAAACTTTCCTCCTTGACTCAAAAATATTGTTTAGTTGAAAATGTAATTATCTTATTGAAAATTCGTCCTTTGTTTTTGAAATTTCATCCATTTTCGTAAAAATATCATTTTTTGGGTAAAACGTTAATCTTCTTTGTTTAAAATTCATCTTTTTGATTAAAATTTCAAATATTTTGTTGAGGTTTCATTTTTCCGATAACACAATGATTTCCATGGTTGTAAAATAATCTTTTTTGGTGGAAAATTCCACAGTTTGGTTGAAGTTTTATTTTCTCTTGACTGAAAAGTCTTAAATTAAAAGTTGAAATCTTTTTGGTTGCAGCATTAACTATTATACATTTAATTTAGATTTTTTTGTTGAAAACTTAACAATTTTGATGATAATAAGGTTTTTTTTTTAATGAAAATTAATGTTTGCACTGAAAATTTAATGATTCCATTATTAGTTGAAAATTGATCTTTTCTTAGTTTTAAATTCAACTATTCAGTTTTAAATTCATGTATTTCGTTGAAAATTAATTCTTTACAAGATTCATCTCTTTGGTCAAGCATTTAAAGATATTGTTAAAAAAATTCATTTTTTTTTTGTATTGAAAATTCGTGTTGAAAGTATAACTATTTTTTTTTAAATAAGATTTTTTGAAATTGATTTTTTGTAACAGCAAATCTCATCTTTTATATTTGAAAAATGTAATTGTTCTGTTCATAACTAATCTTCTTTGTTGAGGATTCAACTATTTTGATAAAAACTTGAATGAAGAGATTTCATTTCTTGCTTCAATGTTAATTTTTTTATTAGAATAATTGAATCTTAATAAAAAATGTTTTGAATAATAAACACACTGATACGATAGGAAAATTCTTTCCAAGTTTCATAATAAAAATTCTGTAGCTTTTTTCCGTAAGCGTATTCAAATATTTTTACAGCATAAAGTTCAAAGATTAATAGAAATATTCCATTTAGAGCTAGCACATAATTTCCATAGTGAGATGCGTATTAGAATCAAATGTTTTTTTCCACTTCGAGGCTTACCAATAAAAGTGTAACATTTTCGTGTGGGGGTTGGCAAACAATAATTAGACAGACTTTTATCAATGGTGGAAAAATACTCTAAAAGTTAAGGTCATTGCCAATAAAACCTACGCAATGTATCTTCTTCCCTTAAACAAATATTTAATGTTTATTTATACTATTAATTCAAACATTACGCTGACAATAAGAACACTTCCACCATAAAGTTGTTTCTATACTTGGAATATTTTACTATTATGTAATACCTTAATTCTTTCATTTACTTACATCTTGAAATGCCTACAATCTGTCAACTGCAAAATCCTTTTAAATTTATTCTAGAAACACTAGGCGCGCAGTCAAAGTTTCCACTCACGATTCTCGGAAGTGGATTTATGAGAGAAGAAAAGTTATTTGCAGATGATTAGAATAAAACAATTCAACTTTTTAAGATTCTCAAGACCTTCAAACGATTTCAGGAAACTTTTTGTTTTTTTACCTCATAAGTAATCGTATTTGTTCAGAAAAGTTAAAAATACATGAGTGGTAGGATTGGAAAAATTTTTCTAAACCATGTTGGCCACTGGTCCGAGAAACCGGGAAATGACCAGAAATTGTTTAAGACCGGAAAGAAAAATCTTATCAAATTACTTTGAAATATCACAAATTTGATATCATATTTCTGTGGAAAATTCATATGGTTAAAAATTCAACTGCTTAAAATCATCTATCTGTTGGAAATTTATATTTTTGGTTGATAATTCAAATAATTTGGCAGAAAATTAAACTATTTGGAAATCAAATAAGTTATTTATTTGAAAATGGAACTGTTTTGTTTGAAATTATTTTTTTTCTTTTGTTAAAAATTAATTTTGTATCTGAAAATGTAGCTTTTCCATTTTTGGTTAAAAATTTTTCCCTTACAAGTAGGAAATGTAACTATTTGTTAGGAAATTCATCTTTTTTTTTTGAGAAATTGCCTTTTTGCGTTAAATTCAATTGGCTAATAATACGTTTTTTTGTGATGAAAATTAGTTGTTTTTTAACTGAAAATTTAACTATTCTATTTTTGGTTGAAAATTCATCTTTTTTAATTGATAATTTAACCATTTGGTTGAAAATTGATCTTTTTTAGTTGAAAATTAAACTATTTTGTAAAAATTCGATTTTTTGTATAAAATTAATAATCTTGTTTAGAATAATCAAGCTTTTTGCCTGCAAAAATCCATCTGTTTCCTTGAACGCTGAACTGTTACTTAAAAAATTATTTTATTATTACGATTCGTCAGTTCACTTGGAAATTCATCTCTAGTTGAAAGTTGAACGATTGTGCTAAAGATTCGTTTTCATTGGATGTGAACTAATTTTTTGAAACTGAAGTCTTTTTTTAGGTTGAAATTAACTGTTATTGATTACAAATAAAAATATTTAGTATTGAAATATTTTCTATTAAATAAATTTAGATTTAATTAATTAGTTTAGAATGTTTTTAAATATCATCTACTTGGTTTAAACTTGTACTACTTTGTAAAAAATTGATTTTTTTAAATGTAGCTATGTACTATAGCAGAAAATTAAACTGTTTGGTGAATGATAAACTACCAAAAAATTCATCTATTTGTTGGGCATTTTTTTTGTTAAATTAAAACTTTTTTCTGAAAATGTAACTATGTCATTTTTGATTGACATTTTTTTCTTTATAAGCTTAAAAATCAACTATTTGGTAAAAAATTCATATCTTTTTTTGAAAATTCGTCTATGTGGATAGAAAATTAATCATATTTGTTGAAAATTTATCATTTTAGTTGAGGATTCAACTATCTAATAAAATGAGGGACATCTATCCAGAGAAAATCGATTGGTCATTATCCAAAGATCACGCTCAAGCGTTGCGCGAGCGATCAGCAATGAAAACTAATAAATTTTATTTAGAATTCGTCTTTGGGTGGAACAGTAATCTTTTTGGTGAAAATTCCTCTGTGTTAAAAATTCTGTTATACCGTAAAAAAGTTCAAGTATTTTGTTTTAATTTTAATTATTGTGTTGAAAAATCGTCTTTCTGAATTGAAAATTTATCTTTTATTGTAGAAAATTATCTTTTTGGATGAAAACTTATCTCTTTTGGCTGAAAATGAACTTTTTTTTTTAAATTCAACATTTCGGATTAAAAATTCATCTCTCTTTTAAAAAATTCGTCTATTTCACTCGAGAATTCAATGTCCTTCTAAATTTCGCAAAATTGGGTAAGAAGATTTCTCATTCAAGGGACATCTATCCAGAGAGAATCGATTGGTCATTATCCAAAGATCACGTTCAAGCGTTGCGCGAGCGATCAGCAATGATTGCAGAATATAAATAACAGTCGATTACGGAATGCATACACTGCTACAATGATAAAATGATACAATGATACAATGATACAATGAAAGATCGAAGAGGTTGATTAGAAAAGTGTCAATGTGAAGAGGATGATAAACGATTGCTTTTTCGCGATGTTAGAAAATATAAGTTAAACAATATAGGTAATATCATAAAATGTGTAACTGCATATGAATAGGACGTGTTATGCCTTGATACGTGCGCAATGACCAGTTGCACTAGCCTTTTACGCGGTGCTTCCCACTCTAAGCTGTTGTGGAAAATTTTCGGTGATTCATATCTTCCGTGTAACATATAATCAAAAGTTCTCACGAATTCTTCCGAGTTGCGAGATTTTTTGAACTGAATATTTTAAAAGGATTCCTCTTTTTCCCCGGTTTTCAGAAATCCCCTCCTTTTCACCCCTTTTTCGCGCAAATCCTAGCTGAATTAATCAAATCCAACGAGAAAATACAACTATTGTTTGGTTGAAAGTTCTTTCTATTTGTTTCAAAAGCCTAATATTATTCTTTTCGGTTCAAAATACTTCTATTTGGTTCGAAAATTTTATTAATTTGTTAAAACATTAATCATTTTGTTGAAAATACAATTATTTTGTCAACAAGACATTTTTTTGGTCGAAAGTTTAACTACTTTGTTAAAAGTTAAACTACTTTGTTAAAATTCCATTTTATTGATTGAAAATTCAACTAATTTGTTCGAATTATTTTTTTTTTCAATTTTGGTAACTGAAAATTTAACTAATCCATTTCTGTATGAGAATTGATTGTCTTTGGTTGAAAATTCGTCTATTAAATTTTCCAATGAGAATTAGTGACTTGGTTTAAAATTCAAATACTTAGTTGAAAGATGAACTACCTTGTTAAAAATTCATTTTATTGATTGAAGGTTTAACTATTTTGTGGAAATTTTTTTTTAACTTAATTTGTTTAACTGAACATTTAACTATTCCGTTTTTTGATGAGAATGGATCGTTTGTAGTTGCAGATTCTACTCTTAAATTTTCCATTTAAAATTAATCTTTTTTGGTTAAAAAATCAACTACTTGGATGAAAGGTAAACTACTTTATTAAAAATTCATTCTATTGATAGATGATTGAGCTATTTTGTTAAAAATGCCTTTTTTTAACTGAAAATTGAACTATTTCATTTTTAGTTGAGAATTGATTGTTGCTAGTAGAAAATTCAACTACTAAATTTTACATTAAAAATTTTTTTTATTGAAAATTTTAGTATATGGCTGAAATATATTTTTTTAATTCATTTTATTGATTAAAGATTTAACTGATTTGCTGAAATTTTCTTTTCTTTTATTTTTTGACTAAAAATTTAACTGAAAATTTAATTATTCCATTTTTAGCTTATAATTGATCGCTTCTACTTTAAATTCAACTATTAAAATTTTCATCTAGAAGTTTTATTTAATTAAAAATTTAACTATTGAATTTTCCATTGACAATTATTCTTTTTTGATTGAAAATCAAACTACTTTGTTGAACATTAATTTTTGAATAATTTTTAGTTAAAAGTTCGTTATTTTGGGTTTAAAAGTCTGCTATTATTTTTTTGGCCCGGTATATTTACATCTATTTTAGTTAAACATTTGACTTTTTTGTTGAAAATACAATTTTTTAATTAAAAAGTTATTTTTTTGTGTCGAAAATTCAACCATTTTGTTGAAAGTTAAAATACTTTGTTAAAAATTCATTTATTGATTAAAGATTTAACTATTTGGTTGAAAAATCGTTTGTTCTTTGTTTAAAAATAAATTGTTTTTTAACTGAAAATTTTACTCTTCCATTTTTGGCTCAGAAGTGATCGTTTCTAGTTGAAAATTCACCTATTCAATTTTCCATTGAGAATTAATCTTTTATTGGTTGAAAATTACACTACTTGATTGAAATTTGTTTAAATATCGAATTATTTCGTTGATTAAAAGTTGAACTTGTTAAAAATTCCTTTTATTAGTAGAATATTTATCATTTTGGTTAAAAATTCAAATAATTTTCTGAGAAATCGCTTTTTTTGGTAGAAAATTGTTTTTTTTTAACTGAAAACTTAACTATTTTATGTTTGTATGAAAATAGATCTTTTTTATTGAAAAGTAATATTTTCGGATTCAAATTCAACTATTTTGTAGAAAAATTGTCTTTGTGAGTTAAAAATTCAACTGTTTTGTTCCAAATTCTATTTTCGGGTTGAAAATTTAATTTTTAATACATTTAATTTTTTTAATACATCATCTGTTACATTTTTTAAGAATTAAACTTTTTTGTAGAATTCGTCTGTTTTTTATTTAAAATTAAAATATTTTTTGTTTAAATATCAACTCTTACTTTTTTCTCTCAGAATTTACGTTGTTGCTTGAAAGTTAAACTTCTTTCTTGAAATTAATTTTTTTTCATCGGAGATTCATCGTTTTGTTTGAAAATTCATCTCTTTATTTCAAAATTAATTTTTAAAATTGAAATTTGAACTAGATTGTGAAAAATATAATTATTTTGTTTATAATTGATTAATTTTGTTGGAATGTCAACGATTTCGTTAAAAACACATCTTTTTATGTTGAAAATTGAACTTTTTGGTTAAAAATTAAATTCTTTTGATGCAACTGTGTGGTCGATAAGTAAATTATTTGTTTTTAAAAATGCAACCATTTAGTTCAGAAATCTACTAATAGCTTGAAAATTTAATTATTTTGTTAAAATTTCAACTATTTCTTGAAAAGTAATCTTTTCTATTCAAAAAATTAATTTGTTTGTTTAAAATTTGTCAATTTTTACAGAAAATTCGTAATTTTTCTCGATTAAAACATCATTTCCGTTCTAAAAAATTCGTCTTTTTTACTTTAAAATTCTAATATTTAGTTACAAATGTACCTGCTTTTTTGTGAAATTAAAATTTTTTTCTTGAAAATTGGCATCTTTTCATGTGGAAAATTCAATTATTTTGTTGAAAATGCAATATATTTCGACGTTTGAAGAATATTTCGAGTTGTAAAGTCAGATTTTCGCGTAGATGCCTTTCTGTCTTTTTATCTAATATGCGTAAGAAGATAATTATTAGTAGCATTTAATTAATTAGTACTATTATTTTGTTTAATTATAGGGGAATAGCAATGCTGTTTTGAATACATAATATTTTATCTTAATAATAACAGTGAAATCAGTCTTTAAATTAAATGAATGTATCCAATTCGAAAAGAATCGGTTATAAATTAATCATTATCTTGCAATCATTAACATTTTTAATGTTACAAATTATGTGACAGTGTAGAATTCTAAACAATTTAAATTAGAAAGAATCAAATAGTTCATGCAATCAAATTTGTTAGCAATCTAAATTAAAATTCAAAATTCATGCTGTACCATTATTTTGTTTGTAGTATAAAAAAATGCGCACAGAAGAGCATATGTCCATTTCTTATCACCGTAATATATTTTCCATTCATTCATTTTACTGAAGATAAAAACCTGACTCATCAGTTTTATTGGACATTGATTCAATTACTAAATATTAGTATTACCTGTTTTAAATCCCTAACGTAGAAGCTGAAAATAATGCGAACATAATAAATTCGAATCAAACAAAATATAAGTATTCAGAAAATTATAGAGATGTAATATGTTAATTTTAACATATTTTGTGAAAATTTTGAACAAGCTTAAAAATTCAAGAATTTTCAAATCGATCTTTTTAATCGGGATATTTGCCAAATAATAAAATGGTCGTTGATTAAATTAAAATTAGAGTTAATTAGACTCTACTAGATTATTGGAAAAATTCCGCTCGAAGGAGTTCGTGTGCGCCAGGTCACGTAACACCAACTGATTTCGGTCAGATGGGAATAAAGACCGCCTTGGTGTAATCGCCTGGTCTCACGTGATTGGTGTTTTCTTCTTCAGTCTTAGCTAGACTCTGATCCTGAAAATAAAATGCTTTCTTATATATATTTTTTTTAAGGAAAATTTAATTCGTTATCATCTTTCATAAAAAAACGGGGTGGTATCCACATGACCAGGAAACCGAGAAAAGTACGTGGAATTTGTTTACTGAGAATAAAAACAGGAAAGACCGGAAATTGCACTTAAATGAACATTGAATTTCTTTGATATTTTCTTACTCGTAATTTGTTGAATAACGAATTGAACCATGAACAAATCTTTATTGTACATATTTAACATTTTATTTTTTTTTAATCGAAGAAAGATTTACGTTTTAAAATAAAAATATATAACTGTCAGTATGATTTGGAACAGGGGATTTTTTATAATAATTATTATTCACATCTAGCACAAAGACATTTTTAAAAAAGCGTTTTTCAATTTTTTAGTGAATTGAAAATTACTTATTTTGAGAATTAAATAATTTCTGTTTTCGTAATCATATTTTCGATATTTTTCAACATTCAAGGTTTTTCTTTTTCGGCAAAATTTTTTCATCCTAAATTTGGATCTAAAAAAAAATATATGATGGAGTATAATTCTGCCTTGGCACAGTGGATGTTCGATAAAAATTATAATTTTGAGGTCGAACAGAAAATTCCTCAAAGCTATTTTATATGTCATTGTGATGGGTTCAGGGAATTTTCCAACATAATTGCAATTCGAACTTGGAACAAGGAATTTTGGAAAAGAATTTTTATTTTTTTAAAAAGAATACTAATTTTTAGGTGGTTCAGGAAATTTTCTTAAAAAATTATAATTCTAAGTTATACCTGTATTTAAAAAATACGTATAGTGAAGTATAATTTTTACTCAGAATAATGAATTTCCGAGAAAAATTAAAATCTTAAAAAATTTTTCTTTTTTGTTGAAAATTCTTAATTTCGGATTAAAAATCGAATTACTTTTTAGAAAATTTGCCATGTTTGATTGCAAATGCGACTCTCATGTTGAAAAATCGTCTGTTTATTTGAAAATTACTTTTTTTTTGGTTGAAATCTAATTCATCACTTTGGTTGAAAATTTGACTTGTTGAAAATTCGTTTTTCTTTTGTTGAAATATAACTGTTATATTTTTTGTTTTAAATTCGTATTTTCGGGTTAAAAATTCAACTATTGTGGTATTAAATTTAACTATTTGTTTAAAAATTAAAAGTTTGAGTTGTAATTTCGGGTTAAGAATTCCAACTTTTTGTAGAAAATATGTTTTTTTGGTAGTAAATAAGACTCTTGTATTGAAAAGTCGTATTTTTGGTTTGGAAATTTATTTCTTCTGGTAGAAACTTAATCATTAAAAAATGAAACTCTTTGCTTGAAAAGTCATCATTTTTTATTGCAAATTTCATTAGATGGTCGAAGGTCAACCACTTTGTTGAGAAATAATTTATTTTTTGGTTGAAAATTCATTTTTTATATTTGAAAATTAAACTGCTTGGTCAAATGTTGAACCAATTTGTTAAAAATTTATTTTCTTTTAGTCAAGGTTCATCGCTTTGGTTAAAAATTTAATTTTCTTACAGAAAATTCATCTTTACAATTTGAATGATTTTGTTTTCTTGACTGAAAGCTATGTTTGTTGAAAATTTGTATTTGTTAAACTACTTTGTTAAACATTCGTTTTTTTTTTGAAGATTCATCATTTTAGTTAAAAATTCATATCTTTGGTTAACATTTTTTTTTTAAATCAAATTTGTTTACTACGTATTTCATTGTTCTATTTCTGGTTGAAAATTGATGTTTTAGATCAAAATTCAACTGTTTGTAAAAGTTTTTGTTGTTGGAGAGAAATTTCAAGAGATTAATTCCCGGAACTGCACCTTGATTTTATCACACTTTTGGCATGAGAACTGAGACCTAGGAATCCTTTATTTTAAAGCATCGGTCTTTGCTTTAAAGGCAAGGGTTGCGAGATCTTATCTCTCGCGCCAAAGGTGTGATGAAATCAAGGAGCAATTCCGTAAATTAATTTCTCGAAATTTCTTTCCGTGTATGGAATAAAAATTCTTCTTTTATAGTTTAAAATTAAACTGTCTTCTAAAGAATTAATTATTTAATTAAAAATGCAACAGTTTTATGGTGGAACAACACTGCTCCAACACAGGTCGCTGATCAAGCACTCTAGCAATTACCCCACTCGAAGAGCTTCACAATCTCATCATGTAGCAAAGACCACATAAGAATACGCGAATTTGCTGATAATTCCATAGTAATATCTATACTCTTAAGACTTAGAAATCACTCCGAAAAAAACCATTTTTGTATCAATAAAAATTTCATCAACTTCGTTTCAAAACATTGTCTGCTGGTGATTATATTATTCATTCTAGATAATTTAAGGATCGTTGGTTAAAGTTCAAAAGTGTTTTCCTTCTTATGCTAGATGATTGCGTGCAAAAATGCTGAAGCGTCTTTCGATTTCAGAGTACAGCGTTTCAATCTAGGATTGTCGAATACAGATTTCTCCCCGGTGGTTTACGTCACGGGTTGCCAATACCAGGCAATGCACTGTCTGGAACAGAACAGTGACGTATTCTTACCCGATGGAAGAATTAGTGAGTACTTAGCTATATTCAGTAATACATAAAAGAGCAGTCTTTAGGGATAAATACTCTTGTCAGAAACAGATACTGAAGTACTTGCACAATTCAGATATTTCCTACAGTAAAGGGAAAATCTCTATTCATGAACTAAATTCTTCAATTAAATATTTCCATACATTGCTCGAATCCTCGAATCATGCGACTTTTACGAATTTTCTTTTTATGAACAATGAGGCTTTAAAATGTTATTTTTTAAATAGTTAGTTTCTGTTTCAGTAACAAAAATGCAATTTCAATCGATTTTTATTTTTTTTCTTGGTTAAAATACGAAAAACAAACATTCAGTTAACAATGAAAAAGCCTTTTAGAATGTGTCTACGAAATACAGGAATCTTCTCCCTAAATTTGAATCAGTTAAAATTTTTACTAATTTTAATCAATGGCTCAATTCTAGATATAAAACAGTTCTTTTTTACTGATGCATCAGTAACAATTACTAATGTATCAGTAAAAACTATTGATTTTTAGCTAGAATTGAGCCACTGATTCAAATTAGTAAACATTTTAACTGAATCAAATTTAAAGAGTTGACCAAAATATTTAAATGATCAACTAAAAGATTAATTTTTAACAAAATAGTTCAGTTTTAAACCTATTAGTGGAATTTTCTACCTAAAAAGCTGAATTTGCGAACGAACGGGAAGAATTTTAAACAGTTGTATTTTCAAGAGAAAAGTAAATTTTCAAACAAATAGTAGAATTTTTAACTTACAACGATTAAATTTCGAACAAATATTGAATTGTTTGAATTTTCAGACATAAAAAATAATGTTTAATCAACAACAAGGCTAAATTTTTAACAGAATAGTTACATTTTTAATTGACGCAGTCAGTATTTTTAAACAAAAATGTACAAAGTATGTCAATCAAGTATTTGAATGTATAACCAAAAAAATATGATTTTCAACTCACTATTTTAACTTTTTAAGCAAAATTGATAAATTTGTAACAAAACCGTTGAATTTTCAAAACAAAAATTAATTTTCAACTCTAAAGATGATTTTCAACAAATTACTTAAATTTTATACCAAATAATTTAAATTTAAACTTATACATGTTTAATTTCGAACAAAAAATGGAATAATTAACCTTTCAGACAAAATAAATGCATGTTTAATCAACACAAAATTCGGTTTATCAACAAAATACTTGGATTTTTAACTTAAGCAGTTAATCTTAAAATCAAAATAATTTTTAACATAGAATTCCAATCACGTAGTTGAATTTCTTACCAAAAAAAGTCATTTTATAACTGAATAATTAATTTTTCTAGCCCAAATTATGAATTTTCTCCAAGACATTAAATTTTCAACATAAAGTACATTTTCAACCAAGAAGATAAATTTCTTTCCATAAAATAGAATATTAAAAAAAATGAATCTTGAAAAAATATTGGAATTTTCAACTAAAAAGAATACAAATACTTAACAATATAGTTTAATTTCCAACCAAACAGATATATCTTTAACCAAAAAATGAATTTTTAACAAATTAGTTGAATTTTATACCGAGTAGTTAAATTTACTTTGTAAACTAAACAGAAGAAATTTCAACAAAATATTTCAATTTCCATCTAAGAAAGATTTTTCAGGCAATAAAATAAAAAATTTTAAGTCAATTCTCGAATTTTTAAATAAAAAGGAACAACTTTCTACAAAACAGTTGCTTTTTCAAGAAAAAAGTAAATTTTCAACCAAATAGTTGAATTTTCTACCTAAAAAGACTCCAAAAAAATAGAATGTTTCAACAAAATACATCAATCTTGAACGAAACGTTTGATTTTTCAAATAAAATGATCAATTTTCCACCTAAAATGGAATAGTTAAGTTTTTAGTTGAAAATATTAATTTTCACAGAAAAGAAAACAACTATTCAACAAAATAGTTGATTTTTAACCAGTGAGATTAATCATGATTTCAATGTCGTTTAAGGGGTTTTAGATCAATTTAAGAAATTAAAAAAATTGTTATGGGATTTCAAGGGATTCAGAAATATTGCGATTTATTTCAAATAATTTCTCGAGACTATAAAGAGTTCGAAAATATTTCAAGGGATTTTTAGAGATTTTAATGATTCAAAATATTTGAGGGCATACCATCAAATTTTGTAGACATTTTTCGAAATTCCGTGTGTCTTTCTTTTTTTTAAATGGGACTATTGCGATTTTTTCAAGCCTTCTAGTCGATCCGAGTTTTACCATGTTATAAATATGCAAACGAAAAATTATCAAGATATCCCATTTATTATAGAAAATGATACGATTACTCTGTTATCGAAGAAGCGTCTTTTTCTTTCTGGTATCACAGTCACGCATTTGTCGAGCTGATTTGAAAACTCATGTGCGCTTTGCTCGAAATTGTTGGGGCAAAAACATCGCGTGATGTGGTGGGTCATTTCAATCACATAATAGGTAATAACTGTCCAGTGGCAAAATAACAAGGTCTAAAGTTACAGGTTTTTCAATGCCGTCGAACTAATCAGTAATAATTTAATTTGCGTTAAAGTGATAAGACCAGGGTGGCTCAGGTCACAGAAAACTCAGAAAATTGTCTTGGTCAGGGAAAAGTCAGGTATTTTTAAGAAAAAAAATGTCAAAAGTCTGGGAATTTCATTAAGAAGCACTTTAAGTAACTGTCAAGAATAAATCGACGGTTCCAGTGCAACGTGCTACTCGAGGGTTTTTTTCTGTCCGTATACAGTTCTAAGGCACTTTCAGCACATTTTTTAGGAGAGCTGATTAAAATTTAAAATGTTTTTAAAATTCAGATTTACTGTACAAAATAATGAAAAATGTATTTGTAAATCTTTTAAGTTTTTACCTCAATACTGTTAACAAACATTTGTCAAAAAACATGTTTGTATTATAAGAATGTTATAATTAATCAATGACTTTTTTCCATGGCCAATTCACGTGTCGATAGTATATTTTGAAAGATTTTGTATCAGGGTTATAAAGATATACATGAAAAATATTAATTATTTAAAAGGTTTGAAAAATTAAATTTTTAAATATGATGGATTATAATGAAAACTTAAATATTTTTATTAAATATTAAAATAAAATTGAAAGAGTAATCAATTTAGTTTTTTAAAATTATATTCTTCTTTAATATTGCACAGAATTGCATAATATTTTACCAGATGACGCAAAATTATATATTTATTTATGCTAAAATAAAAAAAATCGGAAGAAATGACTTAGAGCTGTATGTGAACAAAACGCGAGTTGGAGCTATTTTTGTCATTTTTTTGAATGAAAAGATCAATAATTTTGAGGTGTTCCAAAGGATTCTAAAGATTTTAGGGGATTTTTAAAACTTCCATCGAATTTTCGAGAGCTTTAAGAAGTTTTAAAAAGTTTTAAGGTATTTCAAATGGTTTTAAGGGATTTCTAAAGATTCAAAGGAATTTGTAATATTTGAGAGTTTTTCAAAAGATTCCAAGGAATTTTTGAGTGATTAAAAACATTTCAAGGAGTTCCAAGGATTTTCATTATTTGAACGGATTTTAAAAATGTGCATGCACTTGTCAAGTATTTCATAGGATTTCGGAAAATAGCGGGGGGTTGACAACTCGACCTATTGGGTGTACACCTACTTCTGACTTAAGATAATTCATGATATTTAAATGACTTCAGAAGATTTCACCAAATTCAGGAGATTTTAAATTACTTCAAATATTTCAGGAGATTTCAAGTGATTTCAGGAGAATTCACTTGACTTCAGGGAAATTCAAATGACTTTAGATATTTCAGGAGATTTTAGGTGACTTCAGAAGAATTCAAGTGACTTCAAATAAATTCACGTGTTTTCAAGTGACTTCACTTGGATTCACTTGATTTCATGTGAAATCAAATGACGTCAAATATTTCAGGAGATTTTAAGTGACTTCACATGACTTTATTTGAATTCATATGACATCAAATAATTTAGGAGATTTTAAGAGACCTTGAGAAAATTACAGTGACTTCAAATGAATTTAAATGACTTAAGATATTTCAGGAGATTTCAAGTGATTTCAAATGGATTCAGGTGATTTCAAGTAACTTAACGTGATTTCACGTGACTTCAGATATTTCAGGAGATTTCATTGAAGGTTTGCACCAGACTTCATGAGTTGTCAACACCTAGGAAGATAGGGAACGGTTTTTAGGATCTGTAAGCTTTAAGACTTCAATTATTGGAATGGATTTTCATAGCTCTCAACTTCTTTAAGATTTTTTTTTAGATTTAAGGAAATTTCAGACAGGGCGCAATTTTGCGAGATTTCAAAATATCTTAATGGATTAAAAATAATTTATTCACATGAATTGAGAGATTTATTACACAGCCACACAAAAAAAACAATAAGTGTGCGGATCTGGCAACAAGCCACACGTATTCCTATGAATTTTGGGGCGCTGAATTCAAATTCAGTATCAAAAATCACCCATCACGTCATGGTTGAGCCGTAACCTCCAAAAATGACGAAAAATCATGCACTGAGGCAAATAAATGTCAAAATAATGCCAGTGATGCAAATTTTCACTTCAAAAACATGTCAACAACTGTGAAGGATCAACCCTTGCCTGATATCAACTTATTTAACATAACTTTACCCAACAGAACGTGACCTCACCTAACCTGAATTAACAGAAATTTATTGAACAACGCGCAAAGCTCTGGAAGCATATTTTCCCAGTAGCAAATGTGTGCTACATCAAATGGGTCAACTCGAGCCTAACCTAGAAATAAATCTAACCTATCCTAACCTAACCTAACCTCACGAAACACAATTAAACTGATTGTGTTGTCCCGTCGTGTTTGCGGTACAGTTTCATTCAGCTTCGGCTTAATCTACATAGAGGTTTAACCTATCCTAACCTAACAAAACCTGACCTAACATAACCTAGCCGAATGAAATTCAACCACACGTGTAGCTGTGTAAGCGTACGGTTCTCAGTCTTAAATGTGTGCTATATTTAATAGGTTAACTCAAGTAGAATTGACCCCATTTCAATTAACCTGACAATGTTTGTAACAATTAAAATGTAGAACTATAACTTAAACATGCAAATGGATAAGAGTTTTATTCAAAAATTTTTTCTCTCTGCTTTTCTTAAACTTAAGGGATATATTTATACTATCTTTCGTGTTTACATTTTATCTTGCTTTTTATCCTTTTTTCTTAATTTGTAGGTTAAGATCGAGTTAACCTATTAAATATACGAGGGTAGTTCAATAAGTCCTTAGAATGACCAACAGATGGCGCGCGAATCGCTCCAAATCATCTGTTTTCAGTCAGCACCACTCCCGACTAG